>NW_027054074.1:0-17000 GCF_011386835.1 Chrysemys picta bellii
GCTGTCCATGATGGCGCTCCTTTGCGTAGCCCCCGTGCAGGGCAACGGGGCCCTGGCCCACAAGAAGGTGGAGAGGGGTGAGTAGAGAACCCGTCGGAGAGCTTCTATCATCTGCCATATCCGAGATCAGGGCATCGTGGGCCTGATTCTGCTCCTCTCCCCCATGCCGGGGTCACACCTAGATCCACTTATCCACTGAATGCACCTTCCAGCCCCCCCGCCAGCGCTGGGCCCAAAGAAACGCTGAGTTCTCCAAAGGGCTCGCAAGGCCGGCCTGCGCTAGTGAGCCCACTACTCCCATTCGCAGGCCTCCAGCGCCTGGGAATGGGCCAGCCGGGGTGGGGGAGGTGCTGCTCGACTGGCTGTTTGCTTTACACAGCTTCGTTATCCCTTTCTCCGGTAACGGCTGCCAAGCCCCCGGCAGTGACTGAAGAGCGCTGGTGCCCACCACAGGGCAGCGTGTGGGAACCAGGCACCCCCCCCCCCCAAATTGGCTGGGAGTTCTACCCTTCCATCTCACCAACTCCTATACTAGGGCTAGCCCCGGCTAACAGCTGGGGATCTCTCGCTCATGCCTAGAAGCCTTGCGCCCAGAGTCCAGGCAGCAGGGAGAGCCAGTTCCTCCTTGTCAGGGGTTTTCATTCCCTTCTCCCCACACCTCCAGCGGCTCTGGGAGCTGCTCAGGGGCTTGCCCAGGCAGGCCAGGGGCCGAGCCAGCTCCAGAGGCGGCCCTGAGCCCCTGCCCCCGCAGTGCTCAGCAGCTCCTCCCCCTTGGCTCAGTTATGGGGGTGGGGCACACAGGGGGATTGTCTGGGGGGTAGGGGAGCTGGGGAGCTCAGGCTCGAGGGATGACCCTGGGGAGGGGAGGGGCAGTATAACCACAGTGCTCTCATTCTACCAGGATAGTTCGGGACAATTTCCGCCCCAAAGACAAGCCCCTCGATAGGATGTCTGGAATTTTCAAAGGCGCCACAGGGAGTTGGGTGCCCAAATCCCACTGAATTCTAATCACAGTCGGGTGTCAAACTCCCTTAGGCTCTTTGAAAACTCCCATTTAAGTTGTCACTGATGGGTTTCATAATTAACATTCGCTGAGATGGATCTGGCAGCGTCTCCCCCACCCTCCCCAAACGATTTCTTCAGCAGTACGGACTCAGGAAGGATACAGAGCCTTGGTTTACACTTGATTCATCTCTTCAAGGTTTCTTCAAAACCAGCAGAGCAAGAAACTATTCTTATTTTATTTTATTGGTAAAATGAAAGTGTAAGATCTGGAGCCGGATTCTGTGGCTGTAGTATTGTGAAATACACAGGACCTGACTCTAAAAACCCAGCCTCCAGTTACCCCAGGCTGATTTGATTGAGCTAGCTAGCGCGCGCTCTCTCCCCCCCTCCCTCCCGCCCCCTTAACCTGATGTTCATGGCATTTCAGGGTTCCCCAAAGACTGCAGCAACATTCCCAGGGACAGCCCCAGTGGGGTCCATGTCATCCAGCCGGCAGGCTCTCCCCCTCGAGTGGTGTGGTGTGACATGGACACCGAAGGCAAAGGCTGGACCGTTGTGCAGAGAAATTCTTACAACACAGAGATCACCTGGAAGGAGTCCTGGAGCACCTACAAGTACGGCTTTGGGAACGTGCAGCAGGATTACTGGCTGGGCAACGAGTACCTGTCCCTGCTCACGCAGCAGAACATCTACAAGGTCCGCTTTGTGGTGGAGGACAAATCCAACAACACCCGCTACGCAGAGTACGACATCTTCAGCGTCGAGGATGAGCCCAGCGGGTACCCGCTGAGGCTGGGCAGGTACTCTGGGGACGGCGAGGACTATCTCACCACCTACCACTCCGGCCTGGGGGGCATACACGACAACATGAAGTTCAGCACGACTGACAAGGATCAGGACCAGACCAGTGGGAATTGCGCAAGGAGCTATGGAGGCTGGTGGTATGACAAGTGTCAGAACATCCTGCTCAATGGGAAAAGCTACATCTACTGGGCAGGGTTCTGTAAGAGTGGGGAGTGCAAGTCTTCCCTCATCCTGGTTAAGCCAACAGACGTGTGCTGGGTCCGGCAGGAGGAGCCCATCCTCTTTGGGAGCCGGCGCCGCTGAGAAGGGGAGACAATATTAGATCAGACACAACGCGCCATCCCCCACCTAATCAGTGCAGTCCCTGCAATGCCTCCACTCTGCTCACCCGCTTCCCTGTTGGCTTCTGGACGGTAAATCCCCTGGAATAAATGCTGAGAGCTGACCCCGCCGGCGCGTTCGAATGACACAAAGAGTGTGATTGGTGTGTATAACTGGACCCCCACTTCCACTCTGCCTCGCTGGAAGCCATGTCACTCACTACGACTTTCGACCCACATTAACCTCTGCTTCTCCCAGCCCTGCCACTGCCCCTTGGCATTAGTGATCAATGAATCATGACACTGGATTTCTAGCAACTGTCATTGAGCATTTAAATGGGGGATGACTCAAAGCCAGGACTTTACATCTGAATCCTGCATATATTAGCAGTGGTGAGTTTGGGTTCAAAAACCTGGCCTCTGTGTTTTTAATAAATATGGTTATTACATGAGAAAACATTGCAACAGTCATTAGTTGCTGATAAACCACTGAGATTAGATAGACATGCAACGAAACCACACAATAAAGATATTGGTGTCCCTCTTCAACCCAAGGGGCTAGTCAAAGTTTGGGGCCCTGGGGATGTTCCAGTGGGGAGCAGAAATTGGCAATGGAGTCTGGTAATTTTTTGATGTCTTGTTTATTGACAAGGAACATACAGAGTCCTGCTTCTCCAAACACAGCAGGAACCAACAGCAGGGATTAGCCTCCCTGCTCTCAGCTCCAAGCCTCTTTAGCCAGCACCTGGCCCAAAAGCTCTCTATGCTCCTCCCACGATCACACCATGCCGACAGGCTCTGCTCGGCTTTCCTGCTCTGCCTCCGTTTCCTGGCTGCACTCCCCGGCTTGTCTCTGTCACACACGCACCAGCTCAGAACGATACTCGGTGGCATCCTCTGCCCACCTGGGGCTAGTTTCTGGGTACATGCCATCATGGCTTGTTCTACACGAGGCCCCCTTACCTGTTGCTTCCAGCTGTCTTAAATGAAGAGTGCATCCTCACAGCTGTGTCAATGAGATTTTAACTCCACCCATCACATGGTATAATCCAGCTCCTAGCAGTGTATTTATCTGTCAGGCTGACGTCCTCTGAGCATCTCTGAGCATTTCCTGCCTGTTTGGCTTCAGTCATTTCAATCAAAGTTCATTGTGACCAGATGCTGAACACCATAAATGCTAACAGCCAGGGGCAGGACCACCACCCCCACTCCCCCCACCCCCCGAACAGGGAAAGAACAGGCTAAAGAACAAGTCAGCTGGGCCTGATGAAGTTCACCCTCAGGCAGGGCTCCCAAATCGTGGGCTGTAGCCCAAAGATGGGCCATGACGTAGTCCTGGCTGGTCCACTGGCAGGGGTGAAGATGGGGGGGAATGTGAATGGGCATTGCCCCCCCCAAAACTGCATCTTTCCAGTCCCCTCCTGACCATGGCCCTTCAGTGCATCCCCAGGACACAAGGCCCTGTCTAATTGACCTTCCTGACAGAGCCTGCGTGGAGAGCGTGCGTAGGGGGGAGTTTGGGGAGCAGGATTGGAAAGAGGGGTGTTTTCAGGGGGAGGGAAGCTGGGAGCTGCTGAGGTGCAGCTGGAAGGTTTCCTCCTCCCTCCTCAGCATCTGGGGTGCAGACAGGGGGAGGGGGTTGCTATTTTCCAGTTGGGAGTATCAGGGACCCCGCCCCCCCGTGCACTAAGCTGTCCCCTCCATCTCGGTTGCTGGTGGTGAGGTGGGGGTGTGCTGTTTTGCAGTGGGGGAGCGGGGGAGCCCCCTGCCCAGGGCACTGACCTCTCCCCTTCCCACCTCCCATCTCCGTTGTCCGTGCTGGGAGCCACCCCCACCCCCACTCTGCCCATTGCAGGCTGCGCTTGGTGCCCTCCCCAGCCAGCCATCCCTCGCCAGGCTGGAGCATGACGCTGCAAGCGGGGACATCCTCAGCCTGTCCCGGGCAGTCAGCTCGCTCAGCCGTTTTGCTGACTGGGGGCTCCCTGCCAAACCCAGGGTTCCCCTGCACCATTCCCCCCAACTTGGGGTCCCACCCACACCCCAACTCCCCCCTGAACATGGCTACCCCTCCCCTTCGAAAACAACCTGAACTCTTCATACGCCACAGCCCACCCCCGCCCCTCCCCATGAGCCACCTGGCAGCAGTGCCCTCCATCGGACCAAACTGCTCTCCGTGTCGCCCTCCCACCCCCACCCCCCAGGGCCAGGCTGGCGCTCTCTGGGGCTGGACCCCGTCTGTGACTGGGGTTTCAGCACTCCTGCTTCACAGATGTATACAGAGCACTGTATAACCAGAGTTGTCATAACTATAAAGGGAAGGGTAACAGCTCTGCTGTGTACAGTACTATAAAATCCCTCCTGGCCAGAGACTCCAAAATCCTTTTCCCTGTAAAGGCTTAAGAAGCTCGGATAACCTGGCTGACACCTGACCCAAAGGACCAAAAAGGGGACTAGATACTTTCAAATCTTGGTGGGGGGAAGGCTTTTGTTTGTGCTCTTTGTTTGGGAAGTCATTCGCTCTTGGGACTGAGAGGGACCAGACATCAATCCAGGTTCTCCACGTCTTTCTGAACAAGTCTCTCAGATTTCAAACTTGTAAGTAAACAGCCAGGCAAGGCGTGTTAGTTTTTACTTTGTTTTCTCAACATGTAAATGTACCTTTTACTAGAGTGTTTACCTCTGTTTGCTGTACTTTGAATCCGATTTCTAACGCAGCGTTTTGCTCTGGCCTATTGCTCTTTAAGTTTGATTACCCTGTAAAGTTATTTTCCATCCTGATTTTACAGAGATGTTTTTTACCTTTTTTCTTTAATTAAAAGCCTTCTTTTAACCTGATGTTCATGGCATTTCAGGGTTCCCCAAAGACTGCAGCAACATTCCCAGGGACAGCCCCAGTGGGGTCCATGTCATCCAGCCGGCAGGCTCTCCCCCTCGAGTGGTGTGGTGTGACATGGACACCGAAGGCAAAGGCTGGACCGTTGTGCAGAGAAATTCTTACAACACAGAGATCACCTGGAAGGAGTCCTGGAGCACCTACAAGTACGGCTTTGGGAACGTGCAGCAGGATTACTGGCTGGGCAACGAGTACCTGTCCCTGCTCACGCAGCAGAACATCTACAAGGTCCGCTTTGTGGTGGAGGACAAATCCAACAACACCCGCTACGCAGAGTACGACATCTTCAGTGTCGAGGATGAGCCCAGCGGGTACCCGCTGAGGCTGGGCAGGTACTCTGGGGACGGCGAGGACTATCTCACCACCTACCACTCCGGCCTGGGGGGCATACACGACAACATGAAGTTCAGCACGACTGACAAGGATCAGGACCAGACCAGTGGGAATTGCGCAAGGAGCTATGGAGGCTGGTGGTACGACAAGTGTCAGAACGTCCTGCTCAATGGGAAAGGCTACATCTACTGGGCAGGGTTCTGTAAGAGTGGGGAGTGCAAGTCTTCCCTTATCCTGGTTAAGCCAACAGACGTGTGCTGGGTCCGGCAGGAGGAGCCCATCCTCCTTGGGAGCCGGCGCCGCTGAGAAGGGGAGACAATATTAGATCAGACACAACGCGCCATCCCCCACCTAATCAGTGCAGTCCCTGCAATGCCTCCACTCTGCTCACCCGCTTCCCTGTTGGCTTCTGGACGGTAAATCCCCTGGAATAAATGCTGAGAGCTGACCCCGCCGGCGCGTTCGAATGACACAAAGAGTGTGATTGGTGTGTATAACTGGACCCCCACTTCCACTCTGCCTCGCTGGAAGCCATGTCACTCACTACGACTTTCGACCCACATTAACCTCTGCTTCTCCCAGCCCTGCCACTGCCCCTTGGCATTAGTGATCAATGAATCATGACACTGGATTTCTAGCAACTGTCATTGAGCATTTAAATGGGGGATGACTCAAAGCCAGGACTTTACATCTGAATCCTGCATATATTAGCAGTGGTGAGTTTGGGTTCAAAAACCTGGCCTCTGTGTTTTTAATAAATATGGTTATTACATGAGAAAACATTGCAACAGTCATTAGTTGCTGATAAACCACTGAGATTAGATAGACATGCAACGAAACCACACAATAAAGATATTGGTGTCCCTCTTCAACCCAAGGGGCTAGTCAAAGTTTGGGGCCCTGGGGATGTTCCAGTGGGGAGCAGAAATTGGCAATGGAGTCTGGTAATTTTTTGATGTCTTGTTTATTGACAAGGAACATACAGAGTCCTGCTTCTCCAAACACAGCAGGAACCAACAGCAGGGATTAGCCTCCCTGCTCTCAGCTCCAAGCCTCTTTAGCCAGCACCTGGCCCAAAAGCTCTCTATGCTCCTCCCACGATCACACCATGCCGACAGGCTCTGCTCGGCTTTCCTGCTCTGCCTCCGTTTCCTGGCTGCACTGCCCGGCTTGTCTCTGTCACACACGCACCAGCTCAGAACGATACTCGGTGGCATCCTCTGCCCACCTGGGGCTAGTTTCTGGGCACACGCCATCATGGCTTGTTCTACACGAGGCCCCCTTACCTGTTGCTTCCAGCTGTCTTAAATGAAGAGTGCATCCTCACAGCTGTGTCAATGAGATTTTAACTCCACCCATCACATGGTATAATCCAGCTCCTAGCAGTGTATTTATCTGTCAGGCTGACGTCCTCTGAGCATCTCTGAGCATTTCCTGCCTGTTTGGCTTCAGTCATTTCAATCAAAGTTCATTGTGACCAGATGCTGAACACCATAAATGCTAACAGCCAGGGGCAGGACCACCACCCCCACTCCCCCCACCCCCCGAACAGGGAAAGAACAGGCTAAAGAACAAGTCAGCTGGGCCTGATGAAGTTCACCCTCAGGCAGGGCTCCCAAATCGTGGGCTGTAGCCCAAAGATGGGCCATGACGTAGTCCTGGCTGGTCCACTGGCAGGGGTGAAGATGGGGGGGAATGTGAACGGGCATTGCCCCCCCCAAAACTGCATCTTTCCAGTCCCCTCCTGACCATGGCCCTTCAGTGCATCCCCAGGACACAAGGCCCTGTCTAATTGACCTTCCTGACAGAGCCTGCGTGGAGAGCGTGCGTAGGGGGGAGTTTGGGGAGCAGGATTGGAAAGAGGGGTGTTTTCAGGGGGAGGGAAGCTGGGAGCTGCTGAGGTGCAGCTGGAAGGTTTCCTCCTCCCTCCTCAGCATCTGGGGTGCAGACAGGGGGAGGGGGTTGCTATTTTCCAGTTGGGAGTATCAGGGACCCCGCCCCCCCGTGCACTAAGCTGTCCCCTCCATCTCGGTTGCTGGTGGTGAGGTGGGGGTGTGCTGTTTTGCAGTGGGGGAGCGGGGGAGCCCCCTGCCCAGGGCACTGACCTCTCCCCTTCCCACCTCCCATCTCCGTTGTCCGTGCTGGGAGCCACCCCCACCCCCACTCTGCCCATTGCAGGCTGCGCTTGGTGCCCTCCCCAGCCAGCCATCCCTCGCCAGGCTGGAGCATGACGCTGCAAGCGGGGACATCCTCAGCCTGTCCCGGGCAGTCAGCTCGCTCAGCCGTTTTGCTGACTGGGGGCTCCCTGCCAAACCCAGGGTTCCCCTGCACCATTCCCCCCAACTTGGGGGTCCCACCCACACCCCAACTCCCCCCTGAACATGGCTACCCCTCCCCTTCGAAAACAACCTGAACTCTTCATACGCCACAGCCCACCCCCGCCCCTCCCCATGAGCCACCTGGCAGCAGTGCCCTCCATCGGACCAAACTGCTCTCCGTGTCGCCCTCCCACCCCCACCCCCCAGGGCCAGGCTGGCGCTCTCTGGGGCTGGACCCCGTCTGTGACTGGGGTTTCAGCACTCCTGCTTCACAGATGTATACAGAGCACTGTATAACCAGAGTTGTCATAACTATAAAGGGAAGGGTAACAGCTCTGCTGTGTACAGTACTATAAAATCCCTCCTGGCCAGAGACTCCAAAATCCTTTTCCCTGTAAAGGCTTAAGAAGCTCGGATAACCTGGCTGACACCTGACCCAAAGGACCAAAAAGGGGACTAGATACTTTCAAATCTTGGTGGGGGGAAGGCTTTTGTTTGTGCTCTTTGTTTGGGAAGTCATTCGCTCTTGGGACTGAGAGGGACCAGACATCAATCCAGGTTCTCCACGTCTTTCTGAACAAGTCTCTCAGATTTCAAACTTGTAAGTAAACAGCCAGGCAAGGCGTGTTAGTTTTTACTTTGTTTTCTCAACATGTAAATGTACCTTTTACTAGAGTGTTTACCTCTGTTTGCTGTACTTTGAATCCGATTTCTAACGCAGCGTTTTGCTCTGGCCTATTGCTCTTTAAGTTTGATTACCCTGTAAAGTTATTTTCCATCCTGATTTTACAGAGATGTTTTTTACCTTTTTTCTTTAATTAAAAGCCTTCTTTTTAAGAACCTGATTGATTTCTCCTTGTTTTTAGATCCAAGGGGGTTGGATCTGTATTCACCAGGGAATTGGTGAAAGGTTTCTCAAGGCTTCCCAGGGAAGGGAATCCACTTGGGAATGGTGGCAGTGGACCAGATCTAAGCTGGTAGTTAAGCTTAGCAGTTTTCATGCAGGCCCCCACATTTGTACCCTAAAGTTCAGAGTGGGGAAGCAGCCTTGAGAAGATTCTAGTGACTCTCTCACCCTGGGCTCTCCCCAGTATAGACTCTTGTTCACACTAGTCAAATGATGTTCAAATGCTGAGAAGGAGCAGGGAAGAGGCACAGAAATGACTTGTGGCCTGGCCAGCACACCTTCGAGCAGGCAACCCGAGGGGCTGCAGCTAGTCAGCTTGATGAAGCAGTTCCGAGCTCTGTCATTAAGGTCTATAGTCACCCAGCAGGAGGAGGTAGCTGCATTTCAGGTTTTTGCTCTAGCAGACAAAGGTGTAAGGAGAGCTGGCAAAGCTGATGTTAGAAACATTGACATTGGAAATCCATGTAAGTGTAGAAGAGTGACGGAACCAATCGTGCGGGGACGTGGGAATTCACTCTCACCTGGCCTCTGGGGATGGAGGCAGCACGTGGCTGGCACTTCTCGCTCCTTCCGTACGAGGGGCAGGTGCTGGTACCGACTGCTCCCCCTAACCCCGCCCTGCTGCGCTCTGGGGATGCTGCCCTGCTGTGGAGCTCTCAGGTGTCTTGAACTGGAAATTGTTTGGAGAGAAACGCACATGTACACATACATATATATACAGACGTACACATACACGCACACACGCTGTCCCTGGAGCGCCCCAGGATGCGACTGACGGGGTGGCTGGCTATTATGGAGGCAGAAGGGGGTTGGGAGAAAATAATCAAGAAGAACTTTTGCTGAAAATGCAAACCTAAGCTGGAAATCTGTGCAGGGCTGGGCTCAGCGAATATGATCTTTTGAGCTGCTCTTGTTAACCGTGGTCCTGTACTTCCTGGTTTGCGTCGGACCCAGGCAGGAGACTGGGCTGCTCTCAGCTGTAGAAGCCATTGGAATGAGCCAGGTCGGAATGAGCCAGGCCCTCAGAGCCTTCTGCCACCAATCGCCCCAGCAGTCACTGATCCACACCAAACCACGTCCTTCCAGTCAGGCAGTTTCATATGCACACGTCAAACCCTTGGTTTGCCACTCAGACACCACGGTGATGGGCACAGTAAGGACAGAGAGACGCTAAACAGGCAGACAGACAAGGAAATAGTGGCCCTGGCTACAGGTGTGTGTGTGGTGCAAACGGATGAACACCAGTTGCTGGCTGAAGGCACAACCTTAATACCCGCATCTCCTGTCTGTCAGCTATCGTTCGCTTGGCAGCCTGAGCTCCGATTTCTAACGCAGCGTTTTGCTCTGGCCTATTGTGGTTCTCATGTCCGGGGCGCCTTGGCCCCTGGTATCAGGAGCGGTGCTAAGGAGGCTGCTTTTCAAAGGTCCTTAAGTAGGGTTGTCAACTTTCTACTTGCACAAAACCAAACGCCCTTGACCCAACCCCTTTCATGCCCTTCCCCAAGGCCCCACTCCCACTCACTCCAGCCCAGCCCACCTCCCTCAGTCGCTCGCTCTCACACCCTCACTCACTTTCACTGGGCTGGGGCTGGGGGTTGGAGTGCAGGGAGGGGTGAGGGCTCCGGTGGGGATGCGGGCTCTGGGATTGGGCTGGAGATTAGGGGTTTGGGGTGCCAGAGGGGGATCCGGGCTGGGGTAGAGGGTTGGGGTGCGGACTCTGGGAGGGAGTTTGGGTGCGGGAGGGGGCTCAGGGCTGGGGTAGGGTTTCTGGGTGCGAGCTCCGGCCAGGCGGCGCTTACCTCAGCCGGCTCCTGGTCAATGGCACACCGGTGCTAATGCAGGCTCCTGAACTCTGGTCTCCCTCCGCTGGCAGGCTCTGAGCAAGGCCTGCCCAGAGAACATGGATGACGAGCTCTCAATCCTGCTGACAGCACCCCCCCAGCACAGACAAACTCCAGCACATCTTGGAGGTGAGCAGAATGGGGAGGGGCCGCAGGGGTTTTACCTTAGCCCTGGGGACTCCTAGAAAGAAGAGACTGGAAAATCCATGTTTCTATTGGATCCTTCCAACTATGCATTCGTGATATAAACTCACTGGGTGACCTTGGGGTAACTCACTTCCCCCTTACGGCATCAGTCTGCTCCACTATCAAATCTACACTGGGGAAGAAGGACAGAAGCCCCAACAACCACCTTCACCTCTGGGTGTCTGGTCCTGGGAGCCGAAACCAACTGGACTATCTGCCCCATCTCCTAAACTGCCCTGTCTTTCCCTCCTAGGGCCTTGTCCTTAGTGCTCAGCCTGGCCCCTTCCCAGCTTGTCCCTGACCTTTAAAGGATGCTCCAAGCCCCTCCCATGCCTGCTTCCCTTGGGGTCTCTCTCCTGGCTGAGCACAGGCTGCCCTTCTATCTCTCAGCAGGCCTGGGTCCTAGTCACAGGCTGCGTCTTGTCACGTGACCTTCACACTTATTCCCTTCACCCTAGGGAGCTGCATCTCCTGGGCCAGGTGCAGTTCAGCTCCACCCCCTTTCCTGGCCATCTCACCCTGGGACAGGTTGAAACTGGAAACCTGTGGGTAACAGTAACTGGTTGCTCCCAAAGGTGCTGAAGACACAATGGAAGAGGAAATCCTTTGGCCTGGATTGAAATTATTCCGACTGAAAGTGAATGAGAGAAAATAGGTCCAGAGTTCTCTTCCTGGCAGCAGAAAATGTAGCGATTGATAGAGGTTCAGGTCAGAAAGGACCATTCTGTGCATCTAGTCGCCCCTCCTGTATAACTCAGGGCCTAGAATGTGACCAAGTGGTTCCTTCAGCCAACCATAGCATGGGACTGAGCCAGATCACGTCTTTTGGAACGACATCCACATGCAGGAGAGCCAGCTGGCTACCAGAAAATCTCTCTTCTGCAGTGACGTGGGGTTAAGGGACACGGGGGAAAAGACATGGAGGCTGTGACTAAACTTAGAGCAGCAAGGCCAGGATAACTGGGGCTATCAGATCTGCTGTTTTCTATTCTATAGGCTTTGGGACCATGAGCAAGTCTCTGCACCGCTGGGTGCCTCGGTTTCCCCAGCTATCAAATGGAGCTAATCAAGGTTTTGTTTGTTCTCCCCATTTTACAGGGTGGGAAACCGAGACACAGTTGGGACCTGTCTACACTACAGGTCTGTCGTGCGTTTGTAATCTGCTGACCCCCACATGTTGTTCAGAGCCTATGGACAACACAGCTCCTAAAGGTACGTTTGTTCTGTGCTTATCCCCTATGTACAAGCAGGGCTGGACAGCATTTCTCACTGTGCTGTGGGGAGCAGGTCCTGGGTACTAAGGGTCTGAAGAAGCTCTCAAGGACTAATTTTTTAAAATAATTGTTATCAATGACTTGTGAGAAAACATACAATCACTGCAGATAAGATTGGGGGGTGACAAAATACAGGCAGAGTGGTAATTCCTGATGGGGAGAGGGCAGTGATACAGAGCGATCTGGCTCATTCAGCCAGCTGGACCCATTCAAAGAAAACAAGTTTGAGCAGAGCCCAATGCAAGGTCCTATACGTAGCCACAAGGCACGCCGGCCACACCTCCAGAATGGGGACGTGTATCCAGGAAAGCAGTGACTCTGAAAAGGATTTAGGGGCCAGAGTGGAGAAGCCACTCAACATGAGCTCCCAATGTGATGCTGTGGTGAACAGGGCTAAAGCCATCATTAGATGTAGGAGCAGAGCCGTGAGTAGGATAGGGAGGTGACACAGCAGCAGTGAGACTGCTATTGGAATACTGCCTCCAGTGTTGGTGTCCTCCTTTGAAAAAGATGGTCCTAGAAATTGGAGCTGGGGCAGCAAAGAGCCACCAAATGTTCTGAGGGCTGGAGAAAAATGCCTTCTAGTGAGCTATTGAAAGAGCTCAACCTGTTTAGCTTATCAAAAGAAGATTGAAAGGTGACTTCACTGAAGTGTTGAAATGCCTTGATGGAGAGAAAATATTGGGTATTAAAGGGCTCTTTAATCGAGCAGAGAAAGGCAGAACAAGACCCAATGGCTGGAAGGGGAAAAGAGACAAATTCCTATGACAAATAAGGCACAAATATTCAACAGCGAGGATGATTGAACCCAGGAAGAAGCTACCAAGGAAAGTGGTGGATTCTCCATCTCTTGATGTCATTAATAAAGACTAGATGCCTTTCCGGAATGTGTTTGCCCCAAAAGTAGCTATTGTGGTAGACAGGAGGCCTGTGATATGCAGGGGGTCAGATTAGATGCTCTAACGGTCTCTGCTGCCCATAAAGTCTACTCATTTCTGAGAAACCGAGTGTACCATTGGGAGCAACTCGTGATGTTTTACTGTCTAGCCGTCTTGCTTCCTAGAATGAACACTCATTGAGTGGGGTGATCCACAGGGAGTAGCTCAAACCTCCAAAGTGTCTGGCCTGTGGCAGGACAGTAGCACTGCAGGGGAGGGGTGGGTGTGGCAGTGACATCACAGAGGTCTTTTACAGGACCTCAGCCTATTGGCCAAAGGTGCTGGGGAGGTGGTGACCTCACAGAGGGATGCTGACATCAGCCAGGCAGGACAGGGGCGCAGGGCCAGGGAAACCTCAGAGACCCCTGTGGCTTTGCTTCAGCAAGTCTCCTTCTCGAGGTCTCTCTTTGAGGTCTGAGAGAGTATTTGGGTTCATGTATGTGACCACCAGGAGGAACCTCTTTTGAGTTTTCTCCTTTCTTTTTCCTGATTTCACTAGAAAACTGACGTCCCTGTTTAGAAGGTAAGAGCCTCCGAGAGGTTTGGAATCTGTTCACTCTGCTTCATCTGGCGCCAGCTGAATTTTAGGCATGGAAAACACTAGCTTAAGGTGGTCAAATTTTATTCCCCACCTGGGATTTTGTCCCTTAGAATCTCTGGGGACATTAAGGTTTGTCCTTTTTCTTTTACCTTTTCCTCCATCCCTCCCTCCTCTCTCTTCATCTCTTACTTCTTTTGTCCTTTCCCTTTTCCCCTCCCACCACCAGGATGGGTGTGTGTGTCGTGGGGGGTGCTCTACAACTCCCATTGTGGGAGGTCCACTGAAAAATGTGGGGCTGAAATAGTGCTCAGACAGTGATCCCCAGCGGTGACCTGGGCCATCCTTTGGGCTCTCTGGTGAGAACCCTCATCCTCCCGCCCCTCGGTCTCTACCCTGATTGGCTGAGCAGGGGGTTATTGACAGGGAGGAGACTCAGGTCCCTGTTGTTTTCTTTTAAGACCAAGTAAATAGTCATAACCAGTCATATGTTCGACAAATTTTGCTGCTTCTCTGCAGTTCATTATTTTCTCTACCATTCCAGTTCTCCTAAAATACTTGCTGAATAATTACTATGAACTCTTGTTGGTCTGGAACTCACTTGAGAGCACTTTATTCAGATCATTCAATATCTGAAATTCAAGATCCGATGGTTAGTTTGAAAATCAGGGCTCTTGGGTCCTATTCCCAACTCTGCCACGGACTGGCTGTGTGACCTAAGACAAGTCAATTCTCCTTTCTCAGCCTTAGCTTCTCCCTCTTTCAAGTAGGGATAACAATCCGCTCCTACCTACCTCCCGGCGGGTGGAGGATGGGGATCTATTGGAGAGTGTCACTAGGAGCAGTGCATAAGATGAGGTGTCCTATCGTGTTTACTCAGATCAGATTATGACATAATAGAATGGCTGAAATAGTCTATTTTATTTGTATTTTATTATGTTGCAATTGTTAAGAGCAGCAACTACTTAGCTCAGACTGAAACATCTTATCTAATTTTTGAGATCTAAGTGTCTCCTCTTTGTGTAGCTCAAACCTCCAAAGTGTCTGCCCTGTGGCAGGACATTAACACTGCAGGGGAGGAGTGGGTGTGGCAGTGACATCACAAAGGCCTTTTGCAGGACTTCAGCCTATTGGTCGAAGGTGCTGGGGAGGTGGTGACCTCACAGAGAGATGCTGACATCAGCCAGGCAGGACAGGGGCGCAGGGCCAGGGAAACCTCAGAGTTCCCTGTAGCTTTGCTTCAGCAAGTCTCCTTCTCGAGGTCTGTCTTTGAGGACTGAGAGAGTATTTAGATTCATGTACATGAGCGCCAGGAGGAACCTCTTTTGAGTTTTCTCTTTTCTTTTTCCTGATTTTACTAGAAAACAGACGTCCCTGTTTAGAAGGTAGGAGCCTCCGAGAGGTTTGGAACCTGTTCAGTCTGATGCATCTGGCGCCAGCTGAATTCTAGGCATGGAAAACACTAGCTTAAGGTGGTCGAATTTTATTCCCCACCTGGGATTTTGTCCCTTAGAATCACTGGGGACATTAGGGTTTGTCCTTTTTGTTTTACCTTTTCCTCCATCCCTCCCTCCTTTCTCTTCATCTCTTACGTCTTCTGTCCTTTCCTCTGTTCCCCTCCCACCACCAGGAGGACTCTGTGTGTGTGTCGTGGGGGGTGCTCTGCAGTGGGAACAGGGACAATTCTCCAACTTTGGGCAGTCGAGAACCTGGGTGAGATAAGGGGCGTTAAAGCCCTTTGTGAAGGAGAAAGGGGAGTTTCACGGTGTTGAGCACCAAGGAATTCTAAACTTTGCTAAAACATCTAGTCTGCAGAAACCAGAAATGGTTGGGGCCACATTGTAACCATTGTCTTTTTTAAAGCCCATTGAGGGATGTGAGTCCCACCCTTTTAGGTATCTGGGGTGCTGGGAGAAGAGAAGAGGTGCCTGTCTCCATTTTATGGCCTCAACAAACTAAGTGCTGTGCCCCAGTTCTCGTCAGAGATCCCTGAAAAAGAACATCTTCCCATCCATTAACATACCTGGAAAGATACTGGAACTCCTTATTAAACAATCAGTTTGTCAGCACCTACAGGACAATTTGGTTCTTAGGACTAGTGAGCGTGGACTTGTCAAGAACAAATCATTCCAAACCAATCCTAGCTCCTTCTTTGGCAGGGTTACGGGCCTAGTGGAAGTGGGTAAACAGTAGATGTGATCCATCTTGGTGTTAATAAGGACATTCTCACAAACAAATTAGGGAGATGTGGTCTAGATGCAATTAGTATAATATGTGTGCACAGATGGTTGCAAGCCCGTACTCCAACAGCCCAGAACCAAACAGCAGGAAGCAGATCATGCAATGAACTCCTGCCAGTGCGTGTAGATTGCATTACATGCACCCCTGTGCGGGGAGGAGGAGCTGCTCTGGCTGGGGCAGGGATGGGGAGGGACCAAACAGGCTGGTTAGTGAGAGGCTGCCTTGACCCCAGACTCACGCCCGCTCCCCGCTCGGTTCCAGGATGGCCAGGCTCCTGAGGAGGTTCAGGAAGAAGGCTCTGCAGGTGGCCCCAGAGCCTGAGGGAAGCAGCTGCCATCTTCCCCCGGAGCAGAGCGGCTCCTCCGTCCCCACTGGCGGGGAAGGAGCTCCCGGCCAGGCCAGGAGGTGGAAGTGCCCAGCCTTCTGGCGGAGAAAACCCGCTCCCAGCGCAGGCGCCGAGGTGGGAGAGGCCAGGTCGAAATGGAGCTGGGCCAGGCTGCGGCTGGGCAGGCAGGACCCAGCGCAGGAGGGGAGCCGGGCAGGGTGACTCTGGGGCATGTTGTGTGGGCAGCAGCGGCCCCAGGAGCCCAGCCCTGATTCCCAGCAGGAGGCATCGCCCTCCCCGGTCACTGAGGACCTTCCAGCCTCCCCAGGGCAGGAGGTGGAGAATCCCTGTCCCACCACCAGCAGCTCGGCCCGCTCCCCATGGGACAGCAGCAGTGCCTGGGACTCGGGCAGCAGCGAGGCCGATGGACGCCGCAGCTTTGTTCCAGGTGAGGAGTCAGGCTGGGCTCAGGGAGAGGTGAGAGCGGGGATGTGAACACCCTGGGCCCAGGCCCTCGATCAGTGCTATGGGGGCGGGTCCCCAGCCCAGGGGTCTGGCCTGAGCCACATGAACCCCACTGATACTAGATGCTGCCACTTTGGTCCTTGGTGCTCCAGTTGGGGGGAGGCACCTCTCAGGGAGTCCAGGACAGTCTGGGGGGGTCTCTTTGCTATGGGCTCCTGAAGGAGTTGGCTTTGGGGAGAGGCTCACTCCCAAGATCAGATACAGGAGGGGCAGCAGGGTCCAGGGAACAGGTGCTATTCCTGCCCTGCCACTGTCTGTCTGAGAAACCTTGGCCTTGTCATTCCCTGGCTCGGTGCCTCAGTTTCCCTTCTTGCCAGCCTGTGCCTATTTCCCTGCAGTTTCACCTGCGTGTTGGTGCCAGTCCCATCCCCGCACTGCACAGTCTAATACCGGCTCCTCTCTCTTGCCAGCACCATGACACCTGCCTTGGAGCCAGAGCTGGAGACCCACCTCCTCCGAGCTGCCCTGCACGCTGTCTTCACCCTGGACATGGAGAAGGACACCGCCCAAGTGCAGGTAGATCATGCTAAAGTCATGGATAGAAGAGCCAGC
>NW_027054075.1:0-17000 GCF_011386835.1 Chrysemys picta bellii
TGCCCTCATGCGATGGAAAGCTACCGGGAGTGTCGAAACTCTGAGCATTGTCGATGCCACGCAAAAGCCGTCCATCTGGGAGCCGAGGAGACGCTGCTGTCAGTGAGATAAGTGTCTGGTTTGGTGAGGGCTCTGCTCACGCGCAACCTGAGTCCAGGTAGGGAAGCCCAGTACGGTAGGGCTGGGTTTGTATGAAAAGGTTCCTGACTAGCTGTGGTCACGAGGGAGAAAAGGTCCCTACTTTGAGAGGTTGCTCATTTCTCTGGTCAGGAATGGTGTCTCCTCCGCATCAGAAGGTTGCATCCAGGAGGGTGACTCCAGGTGGTGAGTTGCTTGCTTTCCTCCCATGTTTTTATTTCTCTCTTTGTCTGTCTGTCTCTCTCTCTCTCTCTCTCTCTCTCGTACGTTGGCCAACACACAGCCTCTATCTCTCCCTCTCTGTCTGTCCTTGCCTTTCCCTGTACTGTCTCCCTTTGTAGGACACAGGCAGGCGTGCTAGGTGTGCATCCCCACAGGCCAGTTCTTGGGAGCCATGGAGAAGTAGGAGGGGAGGAAAATCATGCAGGGCTGTGACTGTCGGTGTTATCTCGGTCTCTGTTCGTCGAGTGGGGCCGAGGTAGATGGGATTGGAGAGGGAGGCCAGGATGAGGGCAAGATTTGAAGCACCAATAGAGGTTTGTGTAGTGATGGCTCATGCTTGGCTTTTGCAGCTGCGCTTCCAGAGGAATTTTCCAGGAGCCCTAGCCTGAGGAGAAAGTGGCAGAACTGGACATGAGCAGACTGGACACCCTTGTCAGCAGACATGAACAGACCTCGGCTTTCTGACTCCTGCAAAACTGGCTGTGAGTAAGCAGTCAGTGCTTTGAATTCCTCATCTGTGCTCGCTGTAGTATTCTTCCCAAGCCGTGTGCTTCCTCGTTGGGTATGGGGCTCTGTGAGATTACAGCTGGGGAGGGGCCAGAGTCTGCTGTGCAGAGTGATTATTTCGGGTGCCGTTGCAAGGGGTGCGTTTTAGTTGTAGTGCTAAAGGCGTAATGGGGGAGAGGGTTTGGGGCGGAGCGACGCCGTGTGGGAGAGGCGAAAAGAATAGCCTACGTGACGCTGCCCACTGAGATAGTAACTTCATTGTTTTTCCTCCTTGTGCTGGGTTTAGTATCAGGAAAAGAAATCAAACGTCAGAGTTTACTCCCCTTGTCGGATGGAAAGCGAGCAAGAGCAGTAAGCCCACGAGCATTGTTGATGCAAGTCAGGAGCCATCCAGTTGGCAGTGGAGCAGTCGCTATTGTCAGTGAGATAAGTGTCTGGTTTGGTGAGGGCTCTGCGTAGGGCCTCCCTGGTCCAGGTGGGGACACCCCGTTAGCTGGGGCTGGGTTTGTAAGAAATGGTTCCTGACCAGCTGTGGTTATGAGAAAGACAAGGTCCCCATTTTCAAGGACTGCGCATTTCTCTGCCCTGATACAGTGTGTCCTCGGCAGCTGAAGGTTGCATCCAGGAGGATGACTCCAGGTGGTGAGTTGCTTGCCTTGCTCCCATGTCTTTCTATCTGTCTCTCTCTATTCTCTAGTACGTTGGCCAACACACACCCTCTATCTCTCTGTCTGTCCTTGCCTTTCCTTGTTCTGCCTCCCTTCGTAGGACACAGGCAGGTGTGCTAGGTGTGCATCCCCAGAGGCCAGGTCTCGGGAGCCATGGAGAAGTTGGAGTGGACGAAAAGCATGCGGGGCAGTGGGCGCTAAAGTGGAGCTGTGACTGTCTGTGTTTACTCAGTCTCTGTTCATCCAGTGGGGCTGATGTAGATGGGACTGGAGAGGGAGGCAGGGATGAGGGCACAATTCAACGCACCAATAGAGCTCTGTGTAGTGATAGTTCTTGCTTGGCTTTCTTAGTTTGTGGAGGAATCGTCCAGGAGCCCTAGCTGGACAAGAATATGGCAGAAGTGGACCTGAGCAGCCTGGACATCCTTCTAAGGAGACATGAATAGTCCTCATGTTTCTGCCTTCTGCATCGCTGGCTGTGAGTAAGAGGTCAGTGCTTTGAATTCCTCATCTGTGCTCGCTGTAGTTTTCTTCACAGGCCGTGTGCTTCCTCGTTAGTTACGAGGCTCTGGGATTAAGGCTGGGGAAGGGACAAGAGTCTCCTGAGGAAAGTGAGTTACAATGGGTGCCTTCTAGTTGCAGTTGTAACGTAGTAATAGGAGATGGGTTGAGGGCGGAGCCGTAGGATATGGGAGACGTGAAATGAAGAGACTATGCGACATTGCAGACAGAGATGCTAACTTTTTTGTTTTTCCCCCCTCTGCTTGGTTTAGTACCAAGGAAAACGAAGTCACGCGTCAGTCTACTGTCCTCATGTGATGGAAAGCGAGCCAGAGCGTCGAGACTCTGAGCATTGTTGATGCCACGCAAAAGCCGTCCATCTGGGAGCCTAGCAGATGCTGCTGATAGTGAGAAGTGTCTGGTTTGGTGAGGGCTCTGCTCAGACTCCATCTGAGTCCAGGTTGGGAAGCCTAGTACAGTAGGGCGGGGTTTGTATGAATGGTTCCTGACTAACTGTGGTTACGAGGGAGAAAAGGTCCCTATTTTTAGAGGTTGCTCATTTCTCTGGTCAGGAACTGTGTCTCCTCTGCAGCAGAAGGTTACCTCCAGGAGAATAACTCCAGGTGCTTCCTTTCCTCCCATGTTTTTCTCTCTCTCTCTCTTCTCTAGTATGTTGGCCAACACACACTCTCTCCTTTCCTCTCCTTTCCTCTCCTCATGCCCGTTTGTAGAACACTGGTTGGTGTGCATCCCCACAGGCCAGGTCTCGGGATCCATGGAGAAGTAGGAGCGGAAGAAAATCATGCAGGGCAATGGGCGCTAAAGTCGAGGACTGCCCTGTCACCATTTGCTACACCCACAATTTCCCATTCCTGGGTCTATGGGAAAGGGAGTTGTGACAAATGGGTTGGATTTTGTCAGTTTCAACCAGTGTTCCCTTCAATTTTTCCCACTCATGTGTGGAAGGAATTTTGTTATGTGCACCAATATGGAGGTGATGTGTCACACATTACCTCCACATTGGTGCACGTAACAAAATTCATGTGGCGGGTGTGGGGCCGAGGCGTTCGGAGTGTGGGACAGGGCTCAGGGCTGGGGCAGAGCGTTGAGGTGCGGGGGGATGAGGGCTCCATCTGGGGGTGTGGTCTCAGGGCTGGGGATGAGGGGTTTGGGGTCCAGACTGCCTTGGAACTACAGGAAGTGGGGGGAGAAGACTCCCCGCAGCTCTCTCTCCCCACAGCAGCACCTGGGCTCGGGGGAGAGGCACCTCTCCCTAATGCGGCAGCTCCAGGGCTGGGGCCACAGGATAGGTGCCTCTTCCCCGGCCGCAGCAGGTCCGGGGCTGGGGGAGAGGCAGGTCTCCACACCACAGCCCTGAGTGCCTGCACAGTGCTTAATATGCTGCTGCGCAGCTTAGAGGTAACTTAGGTTTCAACTTGTGTGAAATCACTATTTTAATACATTTTTTTCTAAATTAGCAAAATCTTGTTTTACTTGTGTGTAAATTTTAAAAAGATTTAAAAAGACCCCTCCCTTGGTCTAGAGGTAGCCATTCCGGCCAACCAGCAATTCAAGAACCAGTGAAGTCATGTGATCATAAAAATAGACTTGATTATGTTTTGTTTTTTAATAATGTATTAAATATGGTAAATGAGAGTCACTATAAAACCCTAGGAAGTGTTAGAAGAAGATATGAAAGTTTCTTGAAAAGTTAAGAATTAAAAGGTATGAAACTCCATTTCCTGGAGGTAATGGGAAAGGGTGGCCAGTTCAGGGAATCGGAACAGCTGAGCAGACCAATTTGTGAACCTCTCTGTGCAGATGTCACTTGTATGTAAACACCTGAATGAAGACTGTGAGTATTTAAAGAGCAGGGTGTATGGGGGGGAGAGGGAAAGTGTCAGAAACTCACTACATCATTTCAGAGAGGGAAGAGCAGCCTTGTCTAGACCTTCCCCGCCCCCCCGCCACACACACACCCCTTCCTTTTGCCCCTGTTACTGTACATGGTCAGCTTGCTCCAGCATCCTCAACAGCAAAGTAACCGATTCTGCTGGGGAGTGTTTTATAACACTACAACAGCTGGGGGGGCTCTTGCTGTGGCCCAGGTATGATGTTCCAGGCTGTAATCCTGACCAGTGTGGGGCTATGTCACCTGACCTGCAACGGGAGGGGAGGGGGGGGAGAACGACACCTCACCGTGCTTCTCTGTTATAGCTCTGACTTGGGTAGCTCACAAACAGCCTGTCAATGTGATGCTCCCCCCTTTCCCCCCCAAGTGTCTGTGTGTGGCTACGACTCTGATCCCAGAGCTTGTCAGCACTCACCAGTCACACTTTGGCTTCCATCAGACCTGGGTTACCACATGCAGGGTGACCCCAACACACTTCCTGTCCTGAATTTTACCCCAAAAACGTGTTGTGCACTGTCCAGCCATCTCCTGGACAGGCCAGATAGATTAGGTCTGTTGTACCTCTAGGAGGTCAATATCTGCCACCTTGTGGATAATTCCATTTACAGTTCACAACACTGGATTAGTTTTGGTTCAAGAATAAAATAAGTTTTTTTAACTACATAGAGAGGTTTTAAGTGAACAAAAGTAATAAGGCATTAAAGAAGAAATGGTTACAAGAAAAAATAAAGATAAAATGCTTTCTAAACTTAACGAACTAGGCTTGTGAAGTCTCTTCCCACAGGTTCCAGTAATATTGCTGCCCAAACCCTCAGGCCAGGATCTGCTTCCAGGGTCCAGCAGCTGTTTCTCTGATCATCTTAGGTGAAAGGGAGATTAGGAGGGAGAGAGAACTTGGGTGTTTTTGCCCTTCACTTTTATAGCTCGGTCACCATTTGAAAAACATTTTCCTGAGTGTTCACCTTAGGTTAAGTTCTTTCTTGCTGAGAGCATGGAGACATGGAGTTTGGTGGAAGAAGGAGGCTTTGTGCTGTTTCTGTTCATCAGTGTATACTGCTTCTTTCTTCCCCCTCTTGTCCTCTGTGGAATCTGTTTACAGCTGAAATGCAAATTGAGGCAAACGCACATCCCTTTCTTTAGGACAGGTGTTCTTGACCAGTTCCACCTAATCAGGCTATGTGAATTGGAACTTGTGCTTTTAATACCCTATAGGTGGAATTTCATAACTTTACACACACTGTTGCTACCGCCATTTCACCAAAATAGTATTGATCACTGAGTTTCAAATGCTACCTCACAAGGCATATTTTGTCCAAAGATTGTTACAATAGTGTGTAGGGTGTGAATACAGGGGTGCATTTGGCCACAGTGGGTTGGGCATTATCCATTTGTGAAGGGCTCGCTAACCTTACCCTTCCCTGGAAATTGCCAGACAATGAAGGGAAGTGGAGAATTCTTGCTCCAATCCTGAATTGCTGGAAATCCCAGGCTCGCTGGAGCTGGTTTGATTTCCCAGTGGAGTCAGTTTTTCTCCCTGGTGGATTATGATTTTCCCCATTGTAGTTAGTTGCAATTTGTCTACTTCCCCACAGACCCTTACTAGCTTCTCTAGGCGTTATCTCAATTCTTCAAATTAAAACTGCTGCCCTTTGGGTCTGTATGTTCTGGGGTATTTGCTGTCATGAGTGACTGTCCTAGCTTGGGCAGGTGCTGGGCAAGGTGGAGGTTGTAAGTTTCTGATGAAGAATGCTGTGTGTTAAATAAAATTACCCTGTGACAAACAGTGGCATTTGGCTCTTTTCTTAAAATGTGAAATAGCAACGAGGGGTCACTGCCTAAATGGGGGGGAGGGGGATGGATGGACACACATGGCACTGTCCCACCTGTGACACCTCAGCACTTTGAGTCCCCAAATCCTTGTACCTGCCATCACTCATTAGCAGTGCCTCCCTCCACTCCTTACAGCAATCCAAGCTGTAGAAAGTTGATGTGCTGAGAATACGGTGTAGCACATGGAGAGCCTGCAACAGAGCAAGACCCTGGGAAAAGACTCCCTGGCACTCTGTAGTCTCCCATGGGTTGGGGAGGATCCATCTCGGGGGAGGGTTGGTCTGCCCCAATGCAACCCAGAGGGAGGGTCCACACCTCCTATCAGGATCAGTGGGATGCACTCTCTTGCCCCCCGTGGTCTCGTATGAGTCATATAGGATCTGTCTGACCCAGGGATGATCCATGCCATGCTGAGGAGAGTTCATGCTGCCTGCCAGGCTCAAGGTGTCTCCTCCTCCTCTTCATGGGGACTTTGGGGAGATTCTTGTTGATGTAACAGGATCACAGAGCACGAGTGGTTGGTTGAGTATCTTCAGGGCTATGGGATCTGGGCCCGAGAGGTGTGAACTCAGAGTCATGGCTCCGGGCTTAAGAGAAAAGGGGCTGAGACTAGAGATGCACTGTCACCCTACAGCTCCACTACTGCAGCACCCAAAAGCCTCACTCAGGTCCGGGCCTCATTGTGTTGGGTGCTGCATGGAAAATCAGTGAGAAACAGAGATGTCTGGAGATGGATAGATGAGCATCTCTGGCATACAGAGGAGGGATGGAGAGGTGTGTGTGGCACATGGAGGACAGATGGTGATGCTGCAGGCTAACAGGGTTGTGGGTTTGGCTGGTGGCTGATTGCCACAGCAGCTCCTGGCTCCCCATTTGCTGTGCTGTTTTTGATGCTGACCCATCTCTTGCAGCCACCACCAAGCCAAGCCTGGCCACAGAGCAGCGCTACAGCAGGTGCATGGACCAGCTGCACACTGTGCTCCTTAGCTGCTCAGGGACGGACAAGCACTTGGGTTCCTGGCTGCTGAACAACCTGCCCCTCTCCTGCACCCAGAGTAGCCTGCTCATCACAGAGACCAAGACCAGCCCCCAGCTGCCCTGGCAGCCACTGTCCCTAATGTGGAGAGCCTGATGTCTGATGGGGGGGAAACATCACAGTATCTCCTCTGTAGTGTCAGGACGTACTATTACAAATTGCTCCCTGTCCCAATTTTCTACCAGTTGCAGTTACTGACATCTACATAGCACGTTTTTGCTGTCCTCATGCAATTCACCAGCCCTGGGTCTAGGAGTAGCGATTTGTGGCAGATGGGGTATGCAGTGTCTCCGTGTGCTACTTCTGGCAAATCTCTGTTTGAAAGTGGGACACAGGACATGAGTTTTCTAACAATACATTTTTCTAAGTTAGAAAACATTTGTTTTATTGAGATCCAAATGTAATATAGAGATTTCATGGGGTAGGAAACTGTGACAGGGCAGACACCATCCATCACACATTGCTAGTTCTGGAGCAGGGCTGAGACAATCAAGGAAATCAGGCAGCATTCAAGTGATATGGGCATAAATAATAGCCTGACATAAAAAAAAAAAAAAAAAAACCCATGAGTATTAAAACCTGTAATTTACTATTTCACAATAAAAAGATAGGTGATGTTATAATAATAATGAAACTAATGTTTTCGAAAAGTTAATAAAAGGAATTAAACTACATTTACAGGAAATTGATACAGAATGGTCAATTCAAACAATTAGAAGAGCAAAAAAGACAAACCCTGAGCCCTCACCTGCTAACCCTAATCCCAAACCCTAACTCCTGTTCCCCAGTACTCTAACCCAACTCCTCCCTTTGACCCTATCTCACACCACAACCCAACCCTAAACCCTGACCCCTGCCTTCACCCTAGGCAACCCAACCCTGACCCCTGCACCCTAACCCTTCAACTAACCCTGATCATCACCCTATTATATCATAACCCCCACCCTGACCATAACCCTAACCCCTTAACTCTAACCCACCTTTGAACCCAAACTCTTACCTAATCTAATCCCTAAAGCTAATCCTAACCCTCGCATTAAACACAACCCTCTAACCCTCAACCCTGCCTCCCAGAACCTACCCCACTCCTCCCCTCCCCTAATCTTACTCTCTCCTGGGCTGCCTAAAGGATTCAGGGGGTCTGGGGAAAAGCAATTTCGGGGGTCCCTTCCATAAAAAAAAATTGCAATACTATATTCTCGTGGGGGCCCCTACAAGGCCTGGGGCAAATTGCCCCACTTGCCTCCCCCGGGGATCCCTGACTCTCCCTCTCAACCCCTAGCCCTTTCCAAACCTAATCCACACCCTAAACCTAATTCTCCTTTACCCTCATCCAACCCCTAGACCCTGACCCTGTAATCCAAACCCTAAACCCTGAAACCCCAATTTCTCCCCTCCATGGGTGGCACCATCCTCTTCCCCGTGGGGGGGCTGAGGTAGGCTAGACAGAAAATTGGGGGGCTGCACCCCCCCTTGGTACAGGGCCCCACCCATCTCTATGGCTCTGCTCCTCTTAAGTGCCAGCCCTGCCTCCTGCCCCGCCCCCCCTTGCCCTCCTCCTGGCCAGGTTGGCGGCTGGAGCCGGCCAGTGGGGGGTGACTGATGCGCTGGCTGGTGCCGTGGGATGGGCAGCTGGGGTGCTCCCCTGTCTCCTCCTCCTGCTGCTGCTCTTGGCCCTGGGGCTGCGGCTGCCCCTCCGCTTCCCACCGCCCTTCGACTGCTTGCAGCCCCCAAGAGCCACCGGGGTGGGGGAACCTGGCTCTTGCAGAGCCCTCGGGGAGCATCAACTCGGGCGGCAGGCCCAGGAGCCTGGGGCAGAGTGGGGCTGTTGGGTTGCTGTGGGGCACCCTGAACCCTTTGCCTGCTCTGGGCAGCGCATAGTTCAGTGAGGACTTCTGCGCTGCTGGTGGCACTGTCATCAGAGCTGGGCGGCCAGAGAGCTAGCCAGGTTGGCTAATGAAGTACCTCTCTCTCTCCCATGGAGGAGCAGTGACACCCGGCGGCCAGTTGGGGTAATGCATAGAATGTGTTTCTGTTGCAGCGACAGTGACACCCGGTGGTCAGTCAGGGTAACGCACTGAGCACATTTCTTTGGAGTAGCAGTGACACACCCGGTGGTCACTCATTGTAATGCACAGAAGGTGTTCCATTGGACCAGCAGTGACACCTAGTGGCCAGTCGGGATGATGCACACACAGTGGTTCCCTTGGAGGAGCAGTGACACCCAGTGGCCAGGCGGGGTATTCCACAGAGTCTGTTTCCCATGGAATAGCAGTGACACCCAGTGGTCAATCGGGGTAATGCACAGAGCATGTTTCCATTGGCACAGCAGTGACACCCGATGGCCAGTCAGGGAAAGGCACAGAATGTGTTTCTCTTGGAGCAGCAGTGA
Organism: Chrysemys picta bellii; assembly: GCF_011386835.1. Classification (NCBI taxonomy): domain Eukaryota; kingdom Metazoa; phylum Chordata; order Testudines; family Emydidae; genus Chrysemys; species Chrysemys picta. Next base: position 9,207 of record NW_027054075.1, read on the forward strand.
CATCCAGTGGCCAGTCAGGGAAATGCACATAGCATGTTTCCCTTGGCACAGAAGTGACACCCGGTGGCCAGTCAAGGTAATGCATGGAGGGGGGGTCTCCCATGGAGCAGCAGTGACACCTGGTGGCTAGTCAGGGAAATGCAGAGAGTATGTCTCCCTTGAAGGAACAGTGACACCCAGTGGTCAATCAGGGTAATGCACAGAGTATATTTCCCTTGGCATAGCAGTGACACCTGGTGGCCAGTTGGAGTAATGAACAGAAGGTCTTTCTTTTGGAGCAGCAGTGACACCTGGTGGCCAGTCAGGGAAATGCACAGAGCGTATCGCCCATGAAGCAGCAGTGACACCCGGTGGCCAGTCAGGGTAATGCACAGAGCATGTTTCCCTTGGTACAGCAGTGACACCTGATGGTCAGTTACGTTTGTGACGTTGTGCAGTCTATATGGTTTTATAAAAACATGATAATAAGTTAATATAATGTAACTGGGATAGTTTTAGAAAAATATGGTAAAAAGTGAATATAACGTAACTGGGATATGCTTCATGCAAAAGGTCTCTTGTAAGGTATCATTACAAAGCTTATAATCTACTGAGTGTGATCATCCAATTTGTATAAATGTACCACTCTTGTATCTAAAACTAGAAATATAAAATATAACTCTGAGGGCCTATTGTAATTATGTAAAGTGTGGGCCATTAATGATGGTTTGGAATCTTGATGACTCCCATTGCCTGCAGATGACTGTGTTTACCTGTGAGTCTTCCTGTATATGTGTGTGCTGGCAAGTGAGTAATGAAGTCTTGCAGTGACATGTGATCATGTCACCTGAACTGAAATCCATCTTTAACCTGGTGCTTTTCCAGTGAGGGGGGTGGAAACCCAGAGGGACAAAGGGTTCCCGCCTTATGCAAAAGATATATAAAGGGGTGAAAGAGAACAAAGTGGAGAGAGGAGCCATCATGAAGAATCCCCTAGCTATCATCTCAGCTGCAACAAGAGCTGTACCAGGGGAAAGAATTGTGCCCAGGCCTGGAAGGTGTCCAGTCTGAGAAAAAAATTACTGAAGCATCTCTGAGGGTGAGATTATCTGTATTCAGTTTGATTAGGCATAGATTTGCGCATTTTATTTTATTTTGCTTGGTGATTTACTTTGTTCTGTCTGTTACTACTTGGAACCACTTAAATCCTATTTTCTGTATTTAATAAAATCACTTTTTATTTAGTAATTTAGTAATTTACTCAGAGTATGTATTAATACCTGGGGGAGCAAACAACTGTGCATATCTCTCTATCAGTGTTATAGAGGGCGAACAATTTCTGGGTTTGCCCTGCATAAGCTTTATGCAGGGTAAAACAGATTTATTTGGGTTTAGACCCCATTGGGAGTTGGGCATCTGAGTGCTAGAGACAAGCACACTTCTGTGAGCTGTTTTCGGGTAAACCTGCAGCTTTGGGACAAGTGATTCAGACCCTGGGTCTGTGCTGCAGCAGACGGGAGTGTCAGGCTCAGCAAGACAGGGTGCTGGAGTCCTGAGCTGGCAGGGAAAACAGGAGCAGAGGTAGTCTTTTGCACATCAGGTGGCCAGGGCCGGCTTTAGCAAGAGCGGGGCCCAATTCCTGGGGGCGGGGCTTGCTGCAAGCCCCACCCCCAGGAATCGAGCCGCGCTCCGGCAGGGGTTGCCGGGCTTCGGTCTGACCCGGAGGTACGGGGGGACCCGAGCCGCACCGCGGGGGCCGGGCCGGAGCCGACCCGGGCCGCGCCGCGGGGGCCGGGCTGGAGCCAAGCCAGGCCAGAGCCGCTGGGGCCTGCGGGAACAGGCCGCGCCTCCCCGGAGCCCTTCTCCCGCCCCCACCACCCTAGCTTACCTTGTGCTGTCGGCCCGCCCCTGCTTCTTTTCAGACTTCCCGCGAATCTCTGATTCACGGGAAGCAGGGGAGGGGGCGGAGCATTCAGGGGAGGGGAGGAGGGGGAAGTGAGCTGGGGGCGGGGTGGACAGCTGCAGCGCGGGGCCCTCTAGGCGCGGGGCCCAATTCAGCCGAATCGGCTGAATCGGCCTAAAGCCGGCCCTGCAGGTGGCAGCTCCCAAGGGGGTTTCTGTGATCCAACCCGTCACAACGTTAATGCACAGAGTGTATCGCCCATGAAGCAGTTGTGCCACCCGGTGGCCAGTCAGGGAAATGCACAGAATGTGTTTTTCTTTGCATAGCAGTGACACCTGGTGGCCAGGCAGGGTATTGCACAGAAGGTGTTTCCCTTGGCACAGCAGTGACACCCGGTGGCCAGTCGAGGTAATGCACAGACTGTATCTCCCATGAAGCAGCAGTGACACCTGGTGGCCAGTCAGGGTAATGCAGAGTATGTTTCCCTTGGAGCAGCAGTGACATCTAGTGGCCAGTCAGGGAAATGCACATAGCATGTTTCCCTTGGCATAGAAGTGACACCCGGTGGCCAGTCAAGGTAATGCATGGAGGGGGGGGGTCTACCATGGAGCAGCAGTGACACCCGGTAGCTAGTCAGGGAAATGCAGAGAGTATGTCTCCCTTGGAGGAACAGTGACACCCAGTGGCCAACCAGGGTAATGCACAGAGTATGTTTCCCTTGGCATAGCAGTGACACCTGGTGGCCAGTTGGGGTAATGCACAGAAGGTGTTTCTCTTGGAGCAGCAGTGACACCTGGTGGCCAGTCAGAGAAATGCACAGAGTGTATCTCCCATGAAGCAGCAGTGACACCCGGTGGCCAGTCAGGGTAATGCAGAGACTATGTCTCCCTTGGAGCAGTGGCCTGTCAGGGTAATGCACAGAGCATGTTCCCCTTGGCATAGCAGTGACACCCGGTGTCCAGTCAAGGTAATGCACTGGGGGTCTCCCATGGAGCAGCAGTGACACCCAGTGACCAGTTGGGGTAATGCAGAGTGGCCAGCAGGTGTGGCATCAGCCTCTTGCCGTTTGTTGCAGGGGGGGTGAGGTAGGCTGGAGAAAACATTGAGGGGCTGCGCCCCCCTCATCACCTGTCTCCACCCGCATTGGGGCCAGGCCTCTGCTCCTCAGTTAAAGGCCAGGCTCATCTCCTCTCCCCCCTGGCCAGGGTTTATAGCAATATCACTTTTATTAAAATAAAATAGTAAATAGGATTTAGTCCAAGTCCATATAAATAATCTAAATCTGTCCAAATCTTAGTATAAATCCCAAATCCTCTTAAATAGATCATCAGAAACCAAAATTTGAAACTGTAAACAATGCTTAATTTAAAACCCAAACATTAAGAAAAGCTTATTTTGTTTTTAAAAACAAAAATTACAAAATGTCATAAATTATCAAAAAAGAGTGCTACTACAGGATGATAAAATAACATAAAATAAATAAGCCCTACTATTAAAACCACCTATAAAGCAATTGAATTGTTGAATACTGGCCAAATCTGTATAAAATATGCAGAACTATGTCAAAATTGGTATTGCATGTCAGACATTCCAATCCAGCAAAAGTCAATTAAAAACTCCACTTCAACTAAAAAAAAACAAACAAACCAAAACAATAAACCAAAACAGTCAGCCTTAAACAAACCTGCACATAAGCGAAATTAAACCTGTACCAACATTGGAACAAACTATGTAATTTTCTAATTCTAATTTCTTGTTTCACCCATGAGGGAAAGTGTTTTGTAGACCCAGTAACCGTGCTGTCACACCAGCATTTCTTTCAATAAATAAGGTTTTTACCAAATATAAATTGCCCTTAAAATTGTCTAACAGAAATTCTAATTGTAGCTTTGCAATAATATCCCAAGTATGCAAGTACGTCCCCTCAGAACAGCACGACATTCCTCAACTGCTAACCCAAGTGAATAAGTGATATTCTTCTGCTAGAATCCTAGAGATGCGTTTGCAAACCCTGGGGCCTGAAGCTGATGGGAGAAAGGTAAATGAGCAAGCTCAGAGCTCTCCGACGTCACCTGCTGGAGAGCAGAGGGAATTGACTGAGTGACGTATTAGCTAATTTAAATATTAATGTTGTTCTCTGGTGGCAGGCTTCCACTGGAGAGCAAGAGGAGTTGACTGAGGGTGGCATATCTTATTTGAATATTAAAAGCTGGCAGTTTGGGGACACTGGTGCCAAATTTGAGTAAGTTTTGGGGTTGGGACCCATATTTTTAGTGTAGCTTATTGGGAGCCTGCCACTGACTGGGGGTGTGGTCACCCTGAGCTGGAAGCCTGTTGCCCGACATGATGAAGGAGTGCCGGGCACTTTTAATAAACTAGAGAAGAGAGATTACACAAGATTACACAAATGTGGTGTTGTGCCAAAATTATGTTTCCTGGCGGTTTTGAGACTAAACCACTGAGTTTTTTCTTATTCTCTTAACTAAGCTGTTGCCTGGCTTTGTTGTGGGGTGTTATTGCCCATGTCTTAGGCACGCTATTGTGACGGTGGCTCTGGGTGACTGACCACAGAACGGAAGAGCATGGGGGAGCGGTTGAGGCGCATGGCAGTGCCTGGATTGGAAGGCAGCATGGGCCCATCTAGTGCCTGCTGGTGAGCGTGGGAAGAGCTGCTACGTTACGGGGGGGGGGGGTGGGCCGCTCGCTGTCTGGCAACTTGAGACGAGCTGTGGTGCCAGCCTGCCAGGCGTTTTCTGACAGCTGATCTCCCATTGGGCCTAGTGAGGTGAGGTTTTCTGAAAGCTGATCTCCTACAGGGCCCTCACTAAGTGACGTTTTCTGACAGAGCTAATCTCCCATTGGTGATGTTTTCTAAAAGCAATGCTGGGTGGACCCGTCAGGGCCTTGTGCAGTCAGAGCTCAGCGAATGCCCGCAAGAAACAGGTCGAGGCCGAGTGGCGCCGATTCCGGCTGCCCGGGCGGAGGAACGGAGACCCCCAGCAGCAGGCACTGCCGTCCTGCCTGGCGAAAAGCCGCAGGGGGGTGTTCACAGGTTGCGCCCGCTTGCACGTGCCGGTGTTTTCTGGCAGCCAATGGGCTGTCGCTAGGTGACGTTTTCTGACCGAGCTGGCAGCCAATGGGCTGTCACTGCCTGGGGGTGGAGATCGCTGCTGCAGGCACTGTGGCTCAGAAACTTCTCGAAGCCCCAGGACCGTTTGGAGTCGGTGAAGAGAGGCAGGAAATCGCCAGGCTGGAGCGCGAGGATCCTGTGGGCAGCGAACCAGCCACAGGCTCGTGGGCGCAGCCACTGGTGCTGGGGGTTGGACCGAACTCCCTGCTTTGCGGTGGGCGCTGCCAGTGAACGTGCGCAATGTTTGTAGCTGCAGAATCCGCTTCTGTGTGTGTGAGCGAAGTCCCTGTAGCTGGGCGGCCAGTACGAAGCAGGATTCCTGGGGGTTTGCACAGTGTGGGAGTTGGGGAGGGAGGGTGTCAGGCTTAGCGGGGTTGGGCTCAGAGCTCGCGGTTAGGGTTGGGGGAGGATGGGGCTATGGTTTGAGTTAAGGGGTTTAGGGTTGGGGACCAGGGTGAGCAATTTTTGGTGCAATTTGTGCTCCGGTATGGGTGGGGGGTTTAAAACTTTGGGTTGGGGGTTAGATTTTGGCAGGAGGGTTTGGCCAGCGGCAGCATAGAAGTACGGGTGGCAATGGGGTGCCAACCAATAGTGATTCATAAGTAGTTTTTTTTAGATTGTTTTTGTGTCAGTGGCACCCTAGAGAGGGGGTAGGATCATGTTTGCTACAGGGGTCTATTTGTAATGACGTGGGGCGGTGGGGTCCCCAAGCCATCAATGGCTGTTTGGAACTCCTGGGTCCACCTGCAGCGGCTGGGAGCTCTGGGTTCCATACGCAGTGGTGTAGGCCTGTGGGGTTCCCCCGCTGCCTGCAGCAGCTGAAGCTGTGGGGCCCTGCCCCTGCCTACAGTGGCTGGGCGCTCCTGGGTCCCGCTGTGACATGTGGCAAATGGGAGCTTTAGGGTCTGCCTGTGATGGCTGGGAGCTATGGGCAGGGCGGCTCTAGGCACCAGCAAAACAAGCTGGTGCTTGGGGCGGCACATTTTTAGGGCGGCATGGCCGGCGCCAGAATGCCGCCCCTAAAAATGTGCCCCGGCCGCCCTAGCTCACCTCCGCTGCTGCTGCCACGGCGCGCGAAACAGCTGATTCGCGCTCCGCTGCTCGCCCTCCCTCCCAGGCTTGAGAGCCTGGGAGGGAGAGAGAGCAGCGGCGCGCGAATCAGTTGTTTCGCGCGCCGCGGCGGCTCGGGGTCTCCCCGTCCCTCCCAGACTCTGAAACCTGGGAGGGAGGGGGAGATCCTGAGTGGCCGTTTCGTGCCTGGGAGGGAGGGGGAAAAGCGGCGCCCGCGCTGTGGCCACTCGGAGTCTCCCCCTCCCTCCCAGGCTCTCAAACCTGGGAGGGAGGGGGAGATCCTGAGCGGCTGCAGCGCGGGCGCCGCTTCTCCCCCTCCCTCCCTCCTTCCTGGGCTTGAGAGCCTGGGGGAGGAGGCAGGGCTGGGGATTTGGGGAAGGGGCAGAGTTGAGGCGGGGCCGGGAGTGGGGTAATTAAAGAAGGGGAGGGGGCGGCCAAAATTGTTTTTGCTTTGGGCGGCAAAAATCCTAGAGCCGGCCCTGGCTATGGGGTCCATCTGCAATGGCATGGGGCTGCGGAACTCCAGTCTGCCTGCAGCGTCTGGGAGCTCTGGGGTCCATCTGTTGTGGCATGGGCCTGTGGGAGTTCCCCCACCACCCATGGCTGCTGAGAGCTGAAGGGGGCCCCTGCCACCACCGGTGGCTGATAACTACGGGGCCCCCAGCGGCTGACAGTTCCAGTGTCACTGCCCCAGGGCTGAGGCGGAAAATGTCACTGAATTCTGTGACCTCCATGATATAATCTTAGCTTTAATCATTGTTGACTCTCTCTCTTAATCTAGGTCTGCTCTAGTGCAGGTGAGGCAGGGAAGATAGAAGTTCACACCCCAGCACAAGTTCAGGAAGCGACGGCTCTTGGGTTATTTGCTGTGCTTGCAGAGGACTTGTCCAGGCCAGTGGAGCAGCCCAACCCGATGAGGGGCTGGAAGAAGAGGACCTGAGCTGCCTAGACATCCTACTTAGCAGGAGCTGAGTAGCCAGAGAATTCTGTCTGGTGATGGAGGAGGAGCAGCTGTGTATTTTGCTGAAATGATGTCTCTCTATCCAGTGTCTGAGTAACAAGGTGCCTCCCTGAGAACAGAGAGATTCTTCTTGTTTGCATGGGCAGGGTCCTGGGGAGGTTGGAGCCCTGCATTTGGCTGTTAATGGGCTAGGAGCATCACCCTGCTCCCCAAGACTGAATGTGAAGGAGGAAAACCTGCCTGCAACTCGGGACCCTCTGTTATTCCTTGTCTGTCCTTCCAAGTCACTGGGTGTGAGTCACTGGACACAATATCGAGTACAGCCAAAGAAAACCATCTTCTGGTCCTTCAGAGGACCTGAGCATCCTGGCCAGGCATGGGCTAGGATGGCGGTAGGGAGAGACCTGCAGGACTGTAGTCTCTTACCAGAGCTGATCACTTCAAGCACTGGCTTGGCTGGAGGGGACTAGGGAAGGGGGCTCCAGGAAGCAGAAGCCAGGTGACTTGCCTGCCCATGTCTGTCCTCCACACGCCAGTGCTGGCCTACGTTCTCTTTTCAGTTCCTAATGACATTGGGAAGATGAGAGAATGGCCAACCTGGAGGAGAGACCAGGAGAAGGAGCAGCCACCCTGAGCCCATTCAGAGGAATGGAAACCAGACAGCGAGATGGGGAGTAGGTGCAAATGGAAATTTACTTAAACTAAGTATTGAAAGAGTGCTGCAAACACTCTTGTCTATGGAGAGAAACG
>NW_027054076.1:0-17000 GCF_011386835.1 Chrysemys picta bellii
GACTCCCTCCCAGAGTCTGTGCTCAAACTTCCTCCCAGAGCCTCCACCCCAAACCACTTCCCGCCCCCAGACTCCCTCCCAGAGCCTTAGGCAGGTGTAGGGGGAGGCGGGACTTGGACCCATTCTGAGCAATGCCAAAAATTATACAAACCTGGCGCCCCTGTGTGTATCCCCAGGGGTATGCGTATCCCTGATTGAGAACCACTGCTCTAGCAGATGGGTTCCCAACCTGGGGGGCACAGCCACCCTGCCCTTTCCTTATTGCCAAATGGGACAGGGTCTTGGCTAGTTTGGAAGGGGACTCTGGGAGGGTCCTAGTATAGGAAAGGGAGTGTCCATATGGGGAAGGTTGAACGCCTACTGCTCTAGTACTTTGGGTTGTTAGAAGCTGTCACAACGAGGTCTATACTATATAGGCTTGATCCAAAACCTATTGAAGCCAATGGAAGTCTTTCCATTGATTTCAATGGTCTTTGCGTCAGGCTGCAAGCCAGAAAGTATGGTGATGGTGTCGTAATCAGGACTTGGGTGCTGTATTTATGCTGGGATGTGTTGTAGGAGGGTATCACATACGGTCACAGTCAAAGACCGAGTACTGTAACAGTCATTACTAATATTACTACATGGATCCCGCCACTGCTGATCTTTTAATGGTGACCCTTGCACCTCGGATGCCTGGGAAGTAGGTGTCTGACACCACTAAATGCACATCCTGACGTGCACGGCAGCACTCCTAGGTTGGCCACTGTAATGGTTTAACTAGTCCTCTTGCCTCCCTGTGAGTGATATGGTTTCGCAGCAGAAGCCTCATCAGCCACTGGGGCCCTGTAATAGAAAGGAGTAAAACAGAGCCCCTGAGAAGCCGGAGAGGACCTGCAACCCCCAGACAGGGCTTTCTCTGGGCTCCAGTAGTTATCAGCCCCCCGTGGAATCAGGACGAGGCCTTTTGTAAATTACACTTTTCCCTGTATGCTTCAGCTCTTTGGAGTCTATTTCAACCCAAGAGAGAGGACAGATTTCATTCTGACTGTTATGGATGGCCTGACGAATCACTGCAACAATAACTGCCAGCCAACTGCAGAGGGATTGCTGTCTGCCATGGTGAACAGCGGTGGGAGTAAGGTGGAGAAGGTATGGGGCACTGCTGCTGAGATGGACGGAAACTAGAATTCCCAGTGCTGGGAACAGTCATACGTTCAGAGAGTTTAAGGCCAGAAGGAACCATCAGATCTTCTAATCTGATTCCTGTATATTGGAAAACATAATCCCAACTATACATACAAACGGAGGGGGTCTAAATCAGCTGTTACCACTCAAGGGTGGAGTCATCATGGACAATTCTCTGAAAACATCCACTCAGTGTGCAATGGCAGTCAAAAAGGCTACCAGAATGTTAGGAAGCATTAGGAAAGGGATAGATAATAAGACAGAAAATATCATATTGCCTCTGTATAAATCCATGGGATGCCCACACCTATAAATTCATGAATGGTGTGGAGAAAGTAAATAGGGAAGTTTTATTTATCCTTTCACACACACACACACACACACACACACACACACACACACACACACACAGACACACACACACACACACACAAACCTGGGTTAATACAAACCTAAGGAAATATTTCTTCACACAACACAACTCGTAACTCATTGCCAGGGGATGTCGTGAAGGCCAAAAGTATAACCAGGTTCAAAAAAGAATTAGAGAAGTTCCTGGAGGACAGGTCCATCAATGGCTATTAGCCAAGGTGGTCAGGGGTGCAACACCGTGCACAGGGTGTCCCTACGCCTTCTGATTGAAACTGGGACTGGGTGACAGGGGATGGATCACTCGATAAATTGCCCTGTTCTGTTCATTTCTTCTGAAGCATCTGGCACCAGCAGAAGACAGGATACTGGGCTAGATGGACAATTGGTCTGACCCAGTATGGCCATTCTTATGTTACCTCTGTATTGTGCCTAGATAGGACTCATCTCCTTTGAGCCATTGATATGTGGTCTTTGCGACAATGCACCTTGTAAGGCTCTGAAATGAGCCCTGCCAATAATATAGGAAATTGTGACTTTTAGGCAAAACCTAGAGGCTAACTCTGATTCTCCAGGGATGCTGAGGTTCCCTCTTGCCCCAGCTGCAGGATGGGATGAGAGTCTTGTCCCGTCTCATCTAGTTCCCTCTCTCTCAGGCAGCAGACCTTGTGGCTGGGGTTTGCAGCCGGTTGGATTCAGTCCAGCAGCCCAGCTCCAGGACCCTGATGAAGAAGTTAGTGGCCCTGCTGGCTGGCGAGGCGGAGCATCTGGACACAGTGATCTCATGCCTTCTGGACTATTCCTTCCCTACAGACAGGTACGAAATGCCTCCACTCTTCAGGCCTCGCGTGATCCTTTGAGGCCCTATATGAGAACCTCACCACTGAGCACATTGTTTGGTCTTACTAAGGCAAAGTATAAAGCACTGACTGTTGAGGACTGAATCTCCCCCCTCTACATGGGACAAATTACCTGCCCTCTCCTCCTGATGGCTCTTCTCTTTTCAGCCACAAACCACAGCGAGCGAAATCCGCCTGTCAGAGATTCCTCTCCCCCATTCCCTGAATGTGTCTCCCCATGTGCAAGGCAGGAGCTCTCATTCCCAGTCCCCCTCTCCCGGCCCCTGGGACTTGTTAGAGATCTGCCTGTGGGAGGGGTTCTCAAAAGCACAGTCCCCCACACCTACGGTCAGTGCTCATGGGTCCTGGAGCAGGGGGTGGATTTAAGTCTGTGTTCTTGAGTTCACTATCCCTTTGCTACTCCGGCTGGCAAGCGCAGAGCTCGTTCCACTGTTCTCCTTCATCTGAACGTACAGATAGTGAGCCTAGGTGGAACGTTTGCTGTCTGAAGCACATTTGTGTTTGGGCAGGAAAAGTTGAGCAACAGTGATTATGCAAAGCGTGGTTTTATGATGGATGATCCCAAGCGGTGAGTTCCAAAAACAATCCATATCAGCAGGGCCGGCTCCAGGCACCAGCAAAACAAGCAGGTGCTTGGGGCGGCACATTTCTAGGGGCGGCATTCTGGAACCGGCCATTATAGGTGCTGACTCCGGGGCATGGGGAAAAAGTGCCCCCGCCACCCCAGCTCGCCGCCCCAGCTCGCCTCCACCTGCTTCCCTGAGCGCACCGCCGCCGCTCCGCTTCTCCCCCCTCCCTCCCAGGCTTGCCGCGCACGAAACAGCTGTTTCACACAGCAAGTCTGGGAGGGAGGAGAAGCCGAGCAGCAGGGCGTTCGGGGGAGGCGGCGGTGGTGGAGCGGAGGTGAGCTGGAGTGGGGAGCGGTTCCTCTACCCCCCTTACTTCCTGCGCCCCCCCCACCTTAGCTCACCTCCGCTCCGCCTGCTCCCCTGAATGCGCCGCCGCTCTGCTTCTCCCGCCTCCCTCCCAGGCTTGCCACCTGTGAAACAGCTGTTTTGCGCAGCAAGGCTGGGAGGGAGGGAGGAGAAGCTGAGCGGGGGGCGCTCAGGGGAGGCGGAGGTGAGCTGGAGCGGGGAGTGGTTCCTCTATCCCCCGTTACTTCCTGCGCCCCCTGACCCTAGCTCACCTCCGCTCTGCCTGCTCCCCTGAACGCGCCGCTGCTCCGCTTCTCCCCCCTCCTTCGCCTGAGAGGGAGGGGGGAGAAGCAGAGCGGCAGTGCACCCGGGGGAGCAGGCGGAGCGGAGGTGAGCTAGGGTGGGAGGTCGCGGGGGCCCCCAGGAAGCAATGGGGGGGGGGAAATGTGGCACGCCCAGGGGAGGAGGCGGGGCTGGGGATTTGGGGAAGGGGTTTGGAAGGGGTGGAGTTGGGGCGGGGCTGGGGGAGGGGGGTACGAAAAAAAAAGTGGGGGCAGCCAACATTTTTTTTGCTCGAGGCGGCAAAAATCCTAGAGCCAGCCCTGCATATCAGAGGACTCCACTGAAACCCTCCCTCACACAGTTGTTGGCTGAGCGCTGCGGAGATCTGAGCCACGCTGCTGCACGCCCGCTCCCTTTTTTTTTTAAAGGGAATTTAATGCTGGTGAAAGGTGCCCCATTGACACCCTTGGACAATGAAGACCTCAGCTGCAGCCCAGGAAGTGATGATGAAGCTTCCTCCACACTGCCCCTAACAACACTCTGAGCTCATAGCTGGAGGGGCTGCCGACTAGGCAAGAAAGGCTCATTCAGCCTCCATGTCCCGTTCAATCCCTGAACCTACCAACAAGGGCCAAGTATGGTGGTTGACTCTGTAATGTGGACAGCGTGCACTGGGCACTGGTCCGAGACCCTTAGTTCATTTCATATAGGACATCTGCTGCCAGAGAAGCTGTATTAGCCATTAGCCATCAGCCTCTCGGTATTAGCCATCAGCCAGTAACCGGTCGTGACCAATTGAGGCCAGATTCACACTGGCAGCCTTGAGCTGAAATGCTCCATATCCTGTGCCAGTGATTCTCAATCTGAGGTCCATGGAGTCCTTGTTCATGCTCCACATTGAATTGCACAAGCTCTGGGGACTGGATTGCTGGGCAGGGTGTTGGCTCCACAGGAAGATTTCTCTTACAAAGAGATTACATTGGTGAAGAGGTTTAATACCTTTTCTCCTAAGCCATCTAGTCCCTCATGTTGCCGTATTTCTGAATTTCTAGCAATGCGGCCGAGCTATGGCAGTTCCTATCTGCTGACCCGGCCCTCGGAGGACAGGTGATGGAGAACCTGGTTGTGAAGCTGCAGAGTCACCACAGCTCTGAGCACCAAGCCTCTCACACGTCTGCTGCCGTAAGTCACTGTTCGAACATCCATAGCCCCATACAGTAAAATCTATCCTATGTCTCTGTCACACGGCACACTCACCGCCAACGCACCTCCTCATGCCAGGACATGATGTTGCAGGGCTTATTCCACACTGGTGTCCCCTTGTCCAGCCTCCTGGTTCTGCAACACTCCGCAGGTTCCATGGTCTGGCCCTCTGGCCACGTCACCTCTTCCAGGGTTAACAGAAAAGTCCAATATGGGAAAACCCAACATGTAGTAGCCTCTGTGCCAGGCCCTCAGCCCCCATCTGAGCCTCATCATTCTTGGTCTCTTAGTCCTGAGGTCGGTACTTTGCCTCTTGCTGGGGAACCCAGACCTGACCTCTGCTCTGGGTTCCAGCCCACGGACCCCATGATAGGCTGCTAAGGACTGTTCCTTCAATCCCTCACCACTTCCCTGAGCTGCTCCTCCCTTTTTCCTGCTTGTTAGCAACTCCCAGGGGTCTGCAGCTTCTGCTTTTCCCGCCCTGGATTTGTGGCTCCTTGTGACTTCTTCCCACCCAACTTCTGAGGAGCTTCCTCAAAGCTGTTCCCAGCCTCCCTGGCAGCAGCTGGGCTGTGTTTCAAACAGTCCTTCTGGTTTCCCTCCATAAGATAGGAGTCCCTGCCCCCTAGCCTTCCTCCTGGAGGTGGCATTTACTTCAGGCAGTCCCTCCACCTCTCCTGCAGGCAGGACTCCCCCAGTCTCCTCCTTTATGCTGGGTTGTAAGTTAGCCAACTGTGGGGCCTTAGCCAGATTCTCCTGGTGGCCCTTTTTCCCCAGTCAGTCCTCAGGCTCAGAGGGTTCAGGCATAGGTGCTGGAACTGGGGGAACGGGGGTGCTGTAGCACCCCCTGGCTTGAAGCAGTTTCCATCATATACAGGGTTTACAGTTTGGTTCAATGGCTCTCAGCACCCCCACTACACAACGTGTTCCAGCACCCCTGGGTTCAGCCTTCTCCTGCTGGTGTTTCCTCTGCTAGGAGGGAGGAGGCAGCATGTATGCTGATCTCCTTCCTAAAGCTCATCCCGATTCACTGGGAGAGAGGGGAGTCCTGGCCCTCCCATTTTGCAAGGCTCCTTTTCCCAGGTCCTTACAGAAACATAACAGGAGTTCCTCCTGAGCACGACTTATTCCTTGGACCACTTCTTCCCTACCAGTATTTCTCAGCTCCTTACGTATATCAGACATCTCAAAATCTGACAGGGCCACGCCACGTGACAAGGATGGGCTGACCCCTAGCACCGCTACCTTTACAGGGACAGACTATCCCCTCCATTTTGGGGCTACTCCATAATGTCCTGACAAACCCTTGGGGGAGGGTTCCATTCATCGCATCCATGTTGGAGCTCTGAGAAACCCCTGTGACACTGTCTGCCCTGGTGCAGCTCAGGATAGGGTTGCAGGCTAATTCACTCAGGTGCTAATAGAAATCAAAGGAGTGTCAAAAGCTATTGTAGTGTAATCAGGCAGTTCACCTGTGTGTTTGTTTAGTTCAAAGGAAAAGTTAAAGGAAACACTTATCTTTATAACCTGTTGATTGCTATTGTATTGTGTATATCCCTGTAATTAGTTAACCCTAGATCAAAAGTGTGCGTTGGTGTTAAAAGATGAGAATGAACTTGATGTGTAAAGTGTATGAAAACTAATGAAGGATTCTTGTTTGCTATTACATTACATTGGCATCGTGTATATCCCTGTAATTAAATTACCCATCAAACACAATTGGAGCCTTGGAAATGTAAATGAAGAAGACTGCTAACTTCAAAGCAAGGGCTACTGTGTTTGACAACGGGAATTCACAGACTAAGTCTGAATTTCCTACTCATCCAAACCCACTTGGATAAAGACACTGTTCAGATTGGTTTCTGGAAAAGCTATAAAATAGATGTCAAGGAATGATCCTGTATCTCTGACTGTTTGGACTCTTACAGGGAAGATGCCAAATGCAAAATGGAGATCCCCAGAAACATCTGGGTTCCTGAAAAGACTTTTAGGAAACCAAGAGATTACTACATCTCCGCTATCATTTGGGATTTACAAATTTTGACTCACCTGTTAATGTATTTTACCTCCTTTAACCTCTCAATAACTCTCATTTATTTTTCCTAGCTAATAAATCTTTAGTTAGTTTACTAGAGAATTGGCTGCCAGTGTTGTTTTTGGTGTGAGATCCAGAGTACCAATTGACCTAGGGTAAGTGACTGACGCTTTGGGGTTGGGAGTAACCTGATGTGGTGTGATTTTTGGTTTTAATAACCTTTAATCACAAAGTTCAGTTTGTCTGGGTGGCAAGATAGGCTGGAATGTCTAAGGGGACTGTCTGTGGTAAGACTGTCCTTGGTAAAACTGGTACTGTAATCCAGGAATGCACAATTGTTACTGGCTTTGTGAAATCCAGTTATAGAATATACTACTAGTTTGGGGTGCCTGCCCTGTTTTATGGCAGTCTGATCTAAGATTGGCACTCACAGTTGTGAACCACTCCAGAGAGCGTGACAATTGCCGTAGTCAGCACAGGAGTCACATGCCACAGGTCAATTGGGCTTAAAGATCATAACCCAACACTATTTAAAGTTTAAATTTGATATGGAAAGTTTTAAGGGTTAAAGATGAGTTACAATGGGTGAATCACAATCCTCTGAGAGTCTTGACTCAAAAGAACTTGAAAAAGCATGTAAAGAAAGGGGGCTATCTGTTAAGAAGAAAGCCGCAGAACACGAACTGAGAGATTTGCTCATGGACTTTGACCAAAAAGCAGGGTCTCAGCCCCCCTAGACCCCAGATGCAGAAGAAAAGGCCCCTCTGAGGCACTTGGAAGCCAAGAAACAATGCAAGCATGAAAGAATGACGGTGGAAGTCCAAATGAGGGAGAAGAAAGATGCCGAGGAAGCTGATGAAAGAGCCACTCTTCTCTTCATTAATTTATTCTCTCCCATTCTTAGTCCCATGAGGCATTACCCCCACCCCAAGCATGCTGTCTCTGCAGCCCCTGCAGGTCAGGAAGCTCTGCGAGATCCAAAATCAAAGCTAGGTCCCCTGTGTGGCAATGCAGCCTAGTGTCACCAGACTCCACAAGGCAAAGCCTTCAACCTGCCAGTGCCCGGCTTCCCCCGCCCTGCTGCTCAGGGCAGTTTAACTCGGTTTGTTTCTCCATGAATCAGGGGAGTTTCATAGCACATAAGCAGGAAGTCCTGAGAACTGATGCAGGAGGGAGTAGGATTTCCAAGTAAGTTTGTATCTGTCTTGTTCCCTCTTCAGGCCACATGCGCCCTCTATGAGATGATCTCGGTGAGCAAGTCCAGAGATGCCATAACCCGCCTCTATCCTCAGCTGCTAATGGCTCTTCTTGTCGAAATCCATTTCAGCCTGGGACAGAGCATACCAGGGGATAAAGTCTCTGGAAGGGAAAGCAGCCGGCAGAGCCTCCACACCAGGTACTGCGCCTACTGGAAAGTCAACGGTCTAATTACATGGACAGTCATAGAGAAGTCATAGTTCTCTTCTCCAGCTCTCATGTGGCCCCTGCAGGTTTTCCATAACTCTCTAATTCTGAGGGAGTTAGCAGGCAGGGCTTAGGTTGCAAGGGTGTCTCTCAGTGGTAAATGACATACCGACCAATGCACTGCAGAGGAAGTAGAAAGACTATCCCAGCAGCTATGGGGAGAAATTAGTGGGAGCCAATTTGCCAGTGTGTCAAAGGAATGTGGGTCCGACACTAAAGGGCTGAAGTTCTCCTGTTCTGTGACATTGACATGTCCTAGTGCTGATGTGCAATTGTCTGTAGGATTTGCTCAGAACTCTTTCTCTTTCTTCATATTATTAAATTGTATTACTATAGTGCCTAGGAACCCCAGTCACGAACTTGTGCCTTCCTAAGCTCTATTTAAACCATTGGTGTGTCTTTCCACATACAAGTGAATCCGTCACTCCCTGACAGACCTACCATGAGGGGGCTCCTGGCACTCAGTCACGCTGGTGTGTTGTTTGAATCTAGCTCTGCAGTGGAGGCTATAAAGATGCTGCTTCTCTGTGTTGGCTGCCGTTCCGAGCTGACTGTTATGGAGAAGGAGCAAGGCTGGATCCTCCTACAAAGCCCCCAAGATCACCTCCGTGGGGTGAGCCTGCTGGCCAGGTAATACACAAGCGTTTTCCATGCAGTCAGTCCTGCTAGTGGGGGCAATTCCAGAATGAAACATTCCTCACTTCTGGGCTGCCATGTGGCCCCAAGCTGACCCCTCACCCCCTTGTTGCAGAATGTGCTTCTTCCCTTACTAACAAAGGTATTTCTGCTTTGTGTCACAGAGCCATGGTGCACTATGCTTGCCCTGAGACCACAAGGATGCTGCTGGACCTAGTGATCCCACTCCTCGACAGAGGTGATAAGAAACACAGGCTGACCATGATGGCCTTCTTTGTAGAAGTAAGTTTCATTAGCTGATGAGAGCAATTGGGTTAGTTAGAGGCACATCACCAGGAATGAGGTGGCTCTATAGTCCATCGCTAGGTTGTCCTCCCCATTTCCACGGGTTCTGTCTGGCTAGTTCCTATTTTCAGTTTTCAGGGATTGTCTCCTCATCTAACTCATTAAGGGATGGGGTTTAATTCTCTCCTCACCAGGAGTCCAATCCTGGGCCCATTGAGATCAATGGCAAAACTTCCACTGACTTCAGTGGGGTCAGGATTTCAACTCAGGGGTTTGATTTCTCAGTCCCAGCTTTCGCGTTATCTCAGAGCGGCTTGTTCTGCTTCACAGGGTCACCACGAGGGGTTCGGCTGCTCTTGGCAAACCCCCAGATGCACAAGAGTCCGCCATACAAATGGTCACTGAACATTTTGTTGCCCTACATGTTCTCCTGGAGGGTAGAGCAGCTCTGCTAACGCCTATGGCTGAGTCTAGTGCTAACGGCCAGGAAGTCAGTGGGAGGACTGGGTGTCACACACAAAGTGGGGCTGATGTATAGCAATGGACGGTACAACATGGAGGTTATGATGCCTCTCCACAGAACCGACACACAAAGTTCTCCGGTAAGCACCCTGCTGCTGATTCGCTCTGTGTTGTTTTCAGCTTCTGCGTTACGAAGAGGCCAAGAAGCTCCCACATCCAGACACTTTGGACCGTCTCGAGGAGTGGACAAAACACCCCAGCCCAGTTTTCCGTTCACTTGGTCTAAGAGGACTCGGCATCCTGGCAACCCAACCAGGGAAGGTGAGAGCCCAGGCTTGGTTAACTGGAAAACGACGAGGTGGCTGTGACCCAGTGGACTGAGTTCTGGGCAGGCAGTGAGGCACAGTGTTCTGAGCCCACCTCTGCTGCTGGCTTGCTGACCCTCTCGGTGCCTCCATTTCCCCAGCAGGAACGGGGATCACAACGGCCCCTCAATGCAGATCTTTCCTCGGAGAGTATTTTAGATGGGATTTTACTGCTTGGATTTCAGGTGGACATTATCACTCTCCTAGGGCTATCACACGTCCGGGTTTCCCCGGACATGTCCGGCTTTTCGCTCTTTAAATAGCCTCTGGGGGGGGATTTCTAAAAATCTAAAAATGTCCGGGATTTCCCCCCAGTCGGCTATTTATCGACCGAAAAGCGGCTGACAGGGCGGCCGAGCGCCGCTCGCATTGGGGCCTCGGCAGCCAAAGCCCCTTCCCGGCTCCCCCCATCCCCTGCAGCCTTAGCACGCCGCCCGGCAGCGCTGGGGGGTGGGGCTGTGTGCCTATGAGGGAACGCGGTGGCAGGGCTGGCAGTGGCGGCCAGAGCCCCTCTCCCGCTTCCCCCCCTCCTCCACAGCCACAGCACGCCGCTCGGCAGCACTCGGGCGGGGCGCTCCTTGGGGCATGGAGCCAGACACCTGCTCTAAGCCGAGTGGCACGGTAAGGGGGCCGGGGAGTTGGAGAAGGGGGGCAGTCAGGGGACAGGGAGCGGGGCGGGGGTTTGGATGGGTCGGGAGTTCGGGGGGGCTGTCAGGGGGGTAGGGGTGTGGAGAGGGGTTGGGACAGTCAGGGACAGGGAGCGGGGGGGTTAGATGGGTCGGGGGTTCTGGGGGGGCTGTCAGGGGGCGGGAAGTGGGAGGGAGTGGCTAGGGGGCAGGGCTACCCCCCCCCAATGGAGTGTCCTCTCTTTGAAAGTTCAGATATGGTAACCCTAATTCTCCCCCATGCAAATTACCCCAGCAGCATTCCTGTTCCTTCTTGGAGAGACCATTCCTGGTGCTGTCACAAAGGAAGACCTTGATTGGTCTAAAGACCTTAGCGAGCACACAGGGCCCTGTCTCATCGCCCCCTCCAGTGGCAAGACCCAACATTGCAGCACTGCCTCAGTTTTCCCCTCCTCGGCTTGACTTCACAAATACCTCGTTCAATAACACCCTTATTCAGGCTCATTTATTAAGACAAACAAGCCTTTGAAGGCCAAAGATAAAACCCTCAGAATCAAACCTGACAGTGTCCAACAGACTAAAAATCAGAAACAGGATCTTCTGCCATTACCACATCTCCTCTTCTGAGCTCACTCAACAAAGGTTCCACCCTGTCCTTAGTAAACATAAGAAAACTTAACTTTGGCCCCCTTCCTGGGCACCCCTTCTGCAAGCTTTTTGCCCCCAGGCTCTGCGGAGTTCTTTGTTCTCTTGGGGGAGGACTGCTTCCCAAGGCTTCCTCCCTGGAGGCCCTTTTCCCCCATCAGATTTCCCCTGCCTTCCCTCCCAGGGTACTCTAGGAGCCACTCCCCCCTGCTCCTGCTTCCCCTTCCTTCCTGACAGCCCAAAATAGTTCTCTCCTCCTCCGCTGCATCTGATTAATGCATGGAGCTGGCTGGCCCCAAAGTCTCTGGCCCTGAGAGAGGCAGAGCACTCTCTTAAAGAGTGTTTGTGACCCTGCCCCCAAATGATACTTCAATGCCTTGCACTATCAGGTCCAAGTTTCTCAAACTTTGCAGAGGGTTCAGCTCTCACCTAGGACTCCCCATGGGCCAGGTTTGATTTTTTCCCCAAGTTTCACCCTTTGGGGGATTGTCTGCATGGGAAAAGAAGGTGGCTAGAAGTTTTCGTTTGTTTGTTTGTAAGTGGAAAAACTGCCCTACAGCTCAGAGACGCAATCACCCCAGGAAAAAATCACAATTGACTGGGGAGACAGCATGGAACATTTCCATCCAAAAAGGGAATGTTTTTAGGAGCGTATCAAAAGGAGCAACTAGAATGGAAACTGTGTACCAGCCTTAACTATGGAGATTGCTGCCAGCATCTGCTATAATAATAATTAATAGCACGTAGAAAAGAGAGAAAAGCCCCGAAGCAAACCACAGCTTTGCCCACCCTACACCAGAACGACCCGGGATGGGGTTAGGATTCACTGATTGCCTCATCAGGCATCCCCATTGATTCTAAAGCACCACGCCTCCGACTGTGGAGACGGAGCTTCTCTCTGACTTGGTGCCATGGGGTAGAATAAACACAGCCCTGGCACTGTGGCGTGTACTCACTGGAGGGCTGGGAGATCTGATGAGCCCCCCGCATGTGTGTGTGTGTAGGTGGAACAAGTCAAGGCCCTGCTGCCTGCCATCCTTTGGGGCTCGGATGAGATGGATGATGGGAGTATTCTGGAGGCCATCTCAGCTGTTCAGAACCTTCTGCAGAGCCTGGATGGGAGTGAGCTCACCAGCGTGGCCAGGAAGCTAATCCCCTTACTCGATGCTGTAAGTCAGGGGCTCTTGACCTGCCCATCCCCAGCCAGACAGTGTTGTGACTCTGGAGTCGTAGTGGTGGCATATCTGACCTGATCAGTTCCGAGCCATTGCCTGGGCCTCAGGCATTGGTGACACCTTGGTCTCTCGTGTTCGCTGTGTGTGGCATGCAACCGTTTGGTCTCCTGAGGACTGATATGCTTTAATCTAACTCAAGTTAACATGCTCAATGTAGTGGTCATGGGGTGAAATGTAATGTCCTGTGCTTTGGAGTCTAGATGAATGAATGACCCTTAAATGCTATGAAACGATGAAAGTGTTGAACCCATTAAAGAAACCCTCCAAAGAGCCCTTCACTGTGGATGGAGTCAGCACTTACAGGAGGCCTCCAGGGAAATTTAGGAACCACTGTCCTAACCTGTGTTGTCTGCCCCTCCACCCAAACCTTTCTGCAAATGGGTGCCCTCTTGGTGGGCAGACCATGGAGTTATTAGTCAGACTGGCCCCTATCTGTGGTTTGCATTGTGCCGAGCTCACCCTGTAAGGAGAGTGTGAAGCTCCCTCGGTGAGATCCCCTCATGGTTGTGTGTCCATCACAGGTGAGACCCCAGGTGCGCTCTGCTGCCATCATGCTCTTTACAGAGTTGCTTAACACAGTGAAGAGGAGGCAGAAGCCCCTGCTGCAGGAGGAAGTGACCCGCAGCCTGGTCCCACTGCTCCTTCACTTACAGGACGAGGACCCTGACGTGGGCAAGGTGAGTCCCGCTGCCATGTGCTCCCTGGTGCAGCAGGCCCTGACTGCTCCAGCTCTCCTGCTAGATCTGTCTCCAGAGCCGCCTCCCAAAAGTGAAAAATCTCAGCCCTACCCGCTTACCCAAGCAAGTTCCCTGGCCTTCAATGGACACACAAGAGGAGATGTTTTATGGCTCCCAGCAGCCACTTCCTAAGTCACTGAACTGCAGCCACCATGAAGATCAAACTCCAGGAGCCTCCACTAATAGGAACAAAGAGACACCAAGGGTCAGCAGGATACCATGTGACCCCCACATTCCTTTCCCTCATTGATCATTTCAGCTGGCTTTTCACTGCAGAGTGACCACAGATTCCAGCTCTTCTCATGATGCAAACTCTCCTTGTCCCATCTTGTGTTGCAGAGGTGTCAGAAAGCCTTGGCTGGGTGTTTTCAGCTCCTGGGATGGTCTTGTCCTAAGCAGATTAACAGCAAGAAGGCTTGGCACACCCATCCCCGGGTGGTGGACAAGATCTGCCAGCACTTTGTAAGTGAACAATCGGCTTCTCGTGAGTGCTGCTTCTAGAGGTGGGACCGGAAACATGTTCCCTCACTCACTGCTCTGATTGCATGTCTAGTACTAGCATACTGCACTCTGGCTTCCTCTTAGAAGCACCCAGCTCCCCCACTCCTCCCAGTGCCTGTCAGATCTGAACAGCCAGACCTGGCCAGGAGTTCAGTACGGAGGTGAAAGCTCACAACATAAAGAATCGGTTGATGGCAAAAATGCCTTCCGAATCCTGCAGGAAACTGGATGTCCCCATTTTTCACCTTACCCCAGCCCATTGGCCACTTCTGCACCGTATTTCCTATGCTCTGCACCCTCTCTAATGTCCTCCCCAGATGAAGCCCATACAACCAGGCTTCAGTGTTCTCTAGTGCCAGGCTCCAGCCCTGCAGTGCCAGCAGCTCAGACACCAGCAATGTGTCTGGTGACACTTGTAGATGGTCGCCCCCAGGATACATGGAGATGAGAGCTGCATTCTTCCCACCCCTCCAAGCCAAGCAGCTACCTGGAGATGAAATCTCTCTTCTCCTCACCCTGCGGCCCTAGCAACAAGAAGCTTCTTTGGTTTCTATTCCTAGGTGCTGAAGCTCAAGAGCGTATCTGACATCTTGCTCCAATGTCTGGATCACCTCCAAAGCCCCCAGGCTCCAATACGACGGGCAGCAGCCATCTTTATCGGTAACCACGACTTTTCTTAAGCAACTTCTATCTGAGAGGTTGTCCCGTGTTCTGCTTGGAGGGCACTAGCAGCAAGAATTAACCCCCTGGGATCCTAATGTCTAGATTTCCTGCCCTTGAGGCAGTTGGGCTGGGGATTATATCAAAAGGCCTGGAGCAAATTACAACCCTACCCTCCAGCTCCACCGACTGGAATCCCTGTGGGACTGCAGCAATACCATAGCCATTGGCAATCAGGCTCTCTGTATCTTCCAAGACATGAGCCTCTTTGTCTTGGAGCTTGTGGACTTGTCTGATTATCCCAGGGACCACTTGAAAGCTGTTTTGCTTGTTGGAAAGACTGACATTTTTTAAAAGGTAGCCCCAGGGGAGGTGAAAACTCCTGCAAGATTCATTTCCATTGTACGTTCCAGGTTGCACTGTTCAAAGCTCAGAGCCCGCCATGGTCAGGCAAGAGAAGGAGCTGATACTTCAGTGTAAGTAGTTGCCACATGGCTGTGTTTGCATGTGGAAGGAGAGCTCATGCTCCTTGTAGAATATCAGGGTTGGAAGGGACCTCAGGAGATCACCTAATCCAACCCCCTGCTCAAAGCAGGACCAATCCCCAGATAGTGTTTGTTTGTTTTTTAAACCCCAGTTCCCTAAATAGCCCCCTCAAGGATTGAACTCACAACCCTGGGCTTAGCAGGCCAATGCTCGAACCACTGAGCTATCCCTCCCACTTGTGAACCAGTCTAGGAAAAAGTGCAACTCCCCTGCCATGCTGCTGCATTGAGTTCAATTTAGACGTGGCCAGAGGTAGCTGTTGAGAGAGCCTGGACATCAGTCCCAGCTTTGTTTTCTCTGATGTCAGGCGTCACTTCCATCTCCAGGTGCCAGAAGGTTTTACCAGGAGAATGTAAATGCCAGGCAGGTTGAGAGGCCCTGGCATGTGTCAGGGAGATGGTGCTAAGGAGATGGATGCCCCAGAATGCAGTGGAAGATGGTGCTGCCAAGGGCAGATGTCCCTGAGGACTTAAGCGGTTATCAGCTGGCGATGACACTGATAGCCCTGGTGGGTCCAGAGCATCTGGGAGGAGTTAGTTGCTGTGGAAGATCAGGGGCGGCTCCAGGCACCAGCGCAGCAAGTGCGTACCTGGGACGGCAAGCCACGGGGGGCAGTGTACCGGTCGCCGTGAGGGCGGCAGTCAGGCAGCCTTCGGCGGCATGCCTGCGGGAGGACCGCTGGTCCCGCAGCTTCGGCGGCAATTCGGCAGCAGGTACGCTGAAGGCGCGGGACCGGCAGATCACCGACAGAAACGCCGCTGAATCCGCGTGACCAGCGGACCGCCCGCAGGCATGCCACCAAAGGCCGCCTGACTGCTGTGCTTGGGGTGGCAAAAAACATAGAGCCGCCCCTGTGGAAGATACAGAGGCCCATGGTGCAGGTGCTAGGGCATGCTAATACGATATGTGTTTTGACCTGAGCTTCCTCTCTCTGTCTCAGCTCTCAGTGGCCTGCAGCAAGATCCGGATTCCTCTGTCCGTGTCAGTGTCTCACGGGCCATTCAGCAAGTTCGGGATGGTGGCAGAAACCAGTCACCTCAGACCCTAGGAGCTAGATTCAGGAACCTGTTCTGCTGCTTGACTGGCCAGGAGGAGAGGGAAAATGCTCCTGACAGAGATCTCTTGGGTGGCCCGGACCCTTCCCAAATCCACCGATGGGACTCAGGAGGGCCCTGAGTTCCCACAGAGAAGTTGGTGACTGGAGGAGGTCAGCTGAGCCACCACTCCAGCCCCGAAGCCAGTGCCTGCATGATCCTGTGGTAATTACCTGCATTGTTCCCCATGAGATGTAGGCAGCTGGGGATGAGTTTAAGTGACCCCAGTACTCAGCAGAATGATGGCGACTGGCTCCAGCTAAACAAAAAGGTGACAAGACTGTTAGTGTAAAACCAAGGGCATTTGCTCTCACGTCTCTGTCTTCCTTCCATAATGGAACGAGTTGCAAGATAGCTGGTTCATTACATCAGCCACGGCATTAATGACCTTTTCCCTTTCTTCTGATTAGCCTCCGATCTCTGATACAGTCTTTGTGACCTTGTAGGAAGAGATGGAATCTGGATGATGGGGATGGATCACTTGATAAATTGCCCTGTTCTGTTCATTCCTTCTGAAGCATCTGGCACTGGCCAGTGTCAGAAGATGGAATGCTGTGCTAGATGGACCACTGGTCTGATCCAATATGGCTGTTCATATGATCCAGGCCTCTAGTTCCCCTTGGACAGTTAAATAAAACCCTTCATCTCTCCATCCATTGACATTATATAATCTCACTCAATTGTTCACCATTGATCCGTTCCTGTGCTTGACGGGCCGAGAGCCCAACGTCGGAATAGACTTGAGGCCCCCATGTAATAGGGGGCCTGCCTTTGGGCTGCCTGCAACCCTTGATTGGTGGAATTGTCTCTCGGATGTTACGAGCCACTCAGAGAACGGCGTTCGCCGGAACATCTTGTGGCATACTCGCGACATGTCTGAAAAGCATAAGACGCCGTCTGCGGACAATGGCCCC
>NW_027054077.1:0-17000 GCF_011386835.1 Chrysemys picta bellii
CATTTTTTGATTTCAGGATTTTGATAATCTTGTCACTTTCCCAGTTGTCCAAGTCTTCCGGGCCGGGAGAGATCTAAGGTCCCCATCCTCCAAGGATTCACTACATGGACAGAGCAGTGTGATTGCATGGAGACCCAGTAGAGTCATGGGAGTTCTGCACTGCGGTCCACCTGAGCAGAGGTTATTGCAAGATGAGGCCCCAGGCATTGTAAATGCCAGAAGGGAATTCACTAAAAGAAATAGTTTAATGAGGTTATTAATAAATAACTACTTGGTTCAATTCCATTACACGCTCCTGGTATCCTCCTTCTTGGGGAAGAAGACAACCTGGGGAACTATAGACCAGTCAGCCTAATTTCAATACCTGGAAAGATACTCGAACCATCAATATTAAATGGTCAATTTGTAAGCACCTAAATGATCAGGGGGTGGGGGGAGGGATAGCTCAAGAGGTTTGAGCATTGGCCTGCTAAACCCAGGGTTCTGAGTTCAATCCTTGAGGGGGCCACTTAAGAATCTGGGGCAAAATCAGTACTTGGTCCTGCTAGTGAAGGCAGGGGGCTGCACTCAATGACCTTTCAAGGTCCCTTCCAGTTCTAGGAGATGGGATATCTCCATTAATTTAATTTAATTTAATTTAATTTTTTTTTAATCATGGGGTTCTAAGGAATAGCCAGCATGGATTTTTCAAGAACAAACCATGCCAACCAACCTAATTTCCTTCTTTGACAGGGTTACAAGCCTAGCAGATAGGAAGGAAGCAGTAGATGTGATATATGGTTATTTTAGTAAGGCTTCTGAGACAGTCCCATGTGACATTCTCATAAGAAAACTAGGGAAATGTGGTGTAGATGAAATAATATAACATGGGTGCACAGCTGATTGAAAGACTGAACTCAGAGAGTAGTTCTTAAGGGTTCACTGTGAAACCAGAGCATAGCTAGTGGGATCCCACAGGGGTCACTCCTGGGTCCAGTATTAGTCAATATTTTCATTACTGACTTGGATAATGGAGTGGAAAGCATGCTTATAAAATCTGAGACTGACACCAAGCTGAGAGGGACAGAAGCACTTTGGAGGACAGGATTAGAATTCAAAATGACCCTGACAAATTAAAGAATTAGTCTGACCAGTCAGACCAATCAGCTTAATTTTGTTACCGGGAAAGATAATGGAGCAAATAATCAAAAAATCAATTTGTAAGCACCTAGAAGATAGGTGATAAATAACAGTCAACATGGATTAGTCCAAGAACAAATCATGTTAAACCAACTTAATATCCTTCTTTGACAGGATAACAAGCCTTGTAATATAACTCAATTTTAGCCTAAGGCTTTTGATACCATCTCACATGACCTGCTCATAAACAAACTAGGGAACTATCGCTTAGATGAACCTACTATAAGGTGGGTGCATAACTGGTTGGAAAAGCATACTCAAAGAGCCATTATCAACGCTTCACAGTCAAGCTGGAAGGGGATATTAAGTGGGGTCCCACAGGAATCTATCAATATCTTCATAAATGATTTGTATAATGGCATGGAGAATACACTTATAAATCTGCGGATGATACCAAGCTGGGAGGGGTTGCAAGCACTTTAGAAGACAGGATTAGAATTCAAAATGATCTTGACAAACTGGTAAAATGGTCTGAAATAAATGCAATGAAATTCAGTAAGGACAAATGCAAAGTACTGCATTTAGGAAGGAATAATCAGTTGCACAAATACATAGTGGGAAATAACCGCCTAGGCAGGAGTACTGCAGAAATGGATCTGGCTGTTAGCATGAATCACAAACTAGACATGAGTCACACGGCCCTTCCTGTTTTAATTTCAAACTTACTTCTCCGGGGAAGCTCAGCTCAGACGCAGCATCTAGTTTGTCAATGAAATTCCTGGGCTTTATCCCCATTTATGCTATGACCCCTTCACACTGCTCTGGCAGTATATTGGGGACTTTAAGTGGGAGTAAATTACACCTGCACCCACTTCAAAGCATTGTAACACCACCAAAATGATGTAAAGGGGGTTTAGTGTAAAGGAAAATTAAACCTCTTTTGGTTTTTTTGTCCTGTTTTGTATGTCATTTGATCATTAAGACAAAGAGATCGAGGTGGCCAAGATCAGTGTCAGAATGCAATGTATACTTAAAGACACATTTCAGAGTGGTAGCCGTGTTAGTCTGTATCAGCCAAAAACGACGAGGAGTCCTTGTGGCACCTTAGAGACTAAATTTATTTGGGCATAAGCTTTTGTGGTCTAAAACCCACTTCATCAGATGCATGGAGTAGAAAATACATTAGGCAAGTATATATACACAGTACATGAAAAGATGGGAGTTGCCTTACCAAGTGGGGGGTCAGTGATAACGAGACAATTCAATTAAAGTGATATGCCAACATTTTTATGGCTGACTTAGAACAACGCTTCCTCAGCTCTCGTCCTCTAACGCCCCTACTCTACTTGCACTACATTGATGACATCTTCATCATCTGGACCCATGGAAAAGAAGCCCTTAAGGAATTCCACCAGGATTTCAACAATTTCCACCACACCATCAACCTCAGCCTGGACCAGTCCACACAAGAGATCCACTTCCTGGACACTACAGTGCAAATAAGCGATGGTCACATAAACACCACCCAATACCGGAAACCTACTGACCGCTATACTTACCTACATGCCTCCAGCTTTCATCCAGACCACATTACACGATCCGTTGTCTACAGCCAAGCTCTAAGATACAACCGCATTTGCGCCAATCCCTCAGACAGAGACAATCACCTACAGAAACTCTATCAAGCATTCTTAAAACTACAACACCTACCTGCTGAAGTGAAGAAACAGATTGACAGAGCCAGAAGGGTACCCAGAAGTCACCTACTACAGGACAGGCCCAACAAAGAAAGTAACAGAAGGTCACTAGCCGTCACCTTCAGCCCCCAACTAAAACCTCTCCAGCGCATCAACAAGGATCTGCAACCTATCCTGAAGGATGATCGCTCACTCTCACAGACCTTGGGAGACAGTCCAGTCCTCGCTTACAGACAGCCCCCCAACCTGAAGCAAATACTCACCAGCAACTACACACCACACAACAAAAAACACGAACCCAGGAACATATCACTGCAACAAACCCTGTTGCCAACTTTGTCCGCATATCTATTCAAGGGACACCATCATAGGACCTAACCACATCAGCCACACCATCAGGGGCTCGTTCACCTGCACATCTACCAATGTGATATATGCCATCATGTGCCAGCAATGCCCCTCTGCCATGTACATTGGCCAAACCGCAGAGTCTCTACACAAAAGAATAAATGGACACAAATCAGATGTCAAGAATTATAACATTCAAAAACCAGTAGGAGAGCACGTCAATCTCCCTGGACACTCAATAACAGACTTAAAAGTGGCAATTCTTCAACAAAAAAACTTCAAAAACAGACTCCAATGAAAAACTGCAGAACTGGAATTAATTTGCAAACTGGACACTATCAAATTAGGCCTGAATAAAGACTGGGAGTGGATGGGTCACTACAAAAACCAATTTCCCCGTACTGTTACTCACACCTTCTTGTCAACTGTTTGAAAAGGGCCACCCTGATTACATTGGCCTCGTTACCACTATAAAAGTGATTTTTCCTCCCTTGGTATCCTAACTGTTGAGAATAGCCCACTTCCACTTTAATTGAATTGTCTTGTTAGCACTGACCCCCCCACTTGGTCAGGCAGCTCCCATCTTTTCATGTACTGTGTATATATACCTGCCTACTGTATTTTCCACCCCATGCATCTGATGAAGTGGGTTTTAGCCCATGAAAGCTTATGCCCAAATAAATTTTTTAGTCTCTAAGGTGCCACAAGTACGCCTCGTTGTTTTTTTAAAAGACCCATGTATACTTAAAGACACAGCAGCTCATTTTTACAAAAGCAAGAAATATGTTTCAAATGCGAGGAGTACAGTTTGTTACACGTATTTAATTGCTGATAGGAAGATGGAACAAGGAAGCTGGATTTCTAGTAACACCATGAAAGCACCAAAGAAATATTCACATTTCCACAGGTAAGTGAGGCACTCGGAGCTCTTTATCTGATAGATTCCTCATGGGAAGTTAGGGTGCACTGAAACACTTCTTCATCAGCATCCAGAAAAGGCTCAGTGATTTCATCAACTGTGACATGTCTCTGGAGTTCTTCGCTCAGGGAGGTGACACCCGTCCCTTCGAGTCCACAAGGAACAATGTGATCAAACCACGTAAGATCTGTGCAGCACTTCAGCGCCAGCCCATGAGAGGTTATATGCCTTCCACAATGGACACCTGAAAAGCAAAACATACATGTCACCTCGTTCAGTGCTATGTACCACACACCACCCCTCCCCCAAAGTCATCTTAAATGTCAGATTCCAAGGCCAGAAGGGACCATCGTGATCATCTAGCCTGATCTGTATAACACAAGCTACAGAACTTCCCCCAAATAACCCCTAGAGCAGATCTTTCAGAAAAACATCCAATCCTGATTTAAAAATTACCAGTGATGGGCAATCCGCTACAGCCCTTGGCAAGTTGTTCCAATGGTTAAATATCCCCTTCACACTAAGACTCCAATCCACCTTACCACATAAGTTGCCCAGCTGATGAGGCACCAATGCTGTAGTGTAGCGAGGGCGCTGAGACCATAGCTTATCACATTCACCAATACAGTCTCAATGTTTCCTTGTACTCCCCCACCATCTGTTATCTCATCTTACACTTCAACTGTAAGTTCTTTGGAGGCAGAGACCTGCCTGCCTGCACTGTATTTGTGACTGGGGTTCCCAGGCTCTATTAGAATGCAAATCTAGCCCAGGGCACTGGGTTCATTGTTATTGCAGAGACATGCAGGCATGGTGTGCAGTCCCTCATGAGGAAGTGAAATTCTTGTAAATATCGGCTTGAGAACATGACCTATGAAGGAAGGCTGAAAGAATTGGGTTTGTTTAGTTTGGAAAAGAGAAGACTGAGAGGGGACATGATAGCAGTTTTCAGGTATCTAAAAGGGTGTTATAAGGAGGAGGGAGAAAACTTGTTCACCTTAGCCTCTAAGGACAAGAACAAGAAGCAATGGGCTTAAACTGCAGCAAGGGAGGTCTAGGTTGGACATTAGGAAAAAGTTCCTAACTGTCAGGATGGTTAAACACTGGAATAAATTGCCTAGGGAGGTTGTGGAATCTCCATCTCTGGAGATATTTAAGAGTAGGTTAGATAAATTTCTATCAGGGATGGTCTAGACAATATTTGGTCCTGCCATGCGGGCAGGGGACTGGACTCGATGACCTATTGAGGTCCCTTCCAGTCCTAGAATCTATGAATCTATGAATCTATTTTAGTCAGAGGAGTAATCCAATGAGATTACACACATGAGTAATGGTACACACGTGCAGAAATCTTTCCAGGACTCAGGCATAAAAATGTAGTTCCTAGTGATTTACAAGTAAGCCCTAAGATTATTAGAATTGAGATTAGCGTGCAGGGGGATCTCTATTATTTCAGTATGTGGACTGCCTTTAGCCACACTCCATGTATAATCAGGTCACACTCTACCTGCTATTTTCCATGGATCTTTCACACAGCAGCACATGAAAGGAGAAGCAGTTTAATAAAGGCTACGCTACGGCCTTGTCTCTGCTAGAAAAGGATCTGCCCGTGTAACTATACCAGCAAACCATCTTAGTGGAGGTGCCGTTTGTACCAGGAAGAGTGCATTTGCTGGTATAATTTATATCAGTTCCCTAAATGAAATAAACGATATCAGCAAAAGCATGGTTTTGCTTGTATAACTGCCTCTACACTTGTGCTTTTGCCAACACCATCAGGTCAGTTATGGGGTGTGATTTTTTCCACGCTTGATAACATAGCTACACTAGCAAAAATTTTAAGGGTAGACCAGGTCTACGCTAGGAGCTATGCTGTCAAAAACCTCTAGTGTGGACATATTTATATTGGTATAGAAGTGCTTATTGGATTTCCCTGACCGGGATGAACGATACCAGTATAAACACCATTATAACTGTGTCCATACTACCGCTTTACTGGCATATCTACGTTAGTAAAAATCACACCCCAACCAACACAACAATGCCAATTAGACTCATTAGAGCAGACCAGGCGAAGCAGAAAAGCATGGCCTTGATCCTGCACTGAAAACCCCATGGGTGGATCCCTACATCCGTGCTGAGCCCCACTGGAGTCTGTGCGGTTCATTGCAGCATCAGGGCTTGTGATCATAAAACCACAAACACTGGTGGGGCACTTGGGCAGGTGCAAAACCTGAAACTACTCTTAACTCACTCAAGGCCGCTCAGCCCCATCTCCTGCCAACTTCCCAGGAGCTCCCCAAGTCTCCACTTGTCTAGAGTTACCATATTTTGAGCCTCCAAAAGGAGGACACTCCACCGGGCCCCGGCCCCGCCCACGCCCCAACTCCGCCCCTTCCCCTGCTTCCCGCAAACATTTGATTCACGGGAAGCCTGAAGCAGATAAGGGGGGGTGTGGGGGGAGGAGGCACAGCCCAGGCTTGCCCCCCCGGTGTTTCCAGCCTGGGTCGGCTCGGGCCCTGGGGTGCCGGGCCCGGGCCCGGCCCCCGGCCGAGCACCCCTGGCCCACCCAGCACTGCCGGTCCCCGGCCCTGCCCCCGGGCCCCCGGCCGAACACCCCTGGCCCGCTCAGCACCCCCCAGCCCCGCCGGCCCGCTCAGCACGCCCCGGCCCGGACCCCGGACCCCCGGCCGAGCACCCCCCCCGGCTCCGCCGGCGCTCGGCCCCTCCGGCCCCCGGCCCCCCTGGTCCCCGGCCCCGCCGGCCCCCGGCGCTCGGTGCCCCCGGTCCCCGACACCGCCGGCGCTCGGCCCCGCTGGCCCCTGGCGCTCGGCGCCCCCAGTCCCCGGCACCGCCGGCGCTCGGTCCCGCCGGCCCCCAGCACCGCCGGTGCTCAGCCCCGCCGGCCCCCGGCCCCCCTGGTCCTCGGTGCCCCCGGTCCCCGGCACCCCCGGTGCTCGGCCCCGCCTGCCCCCGGCCCCCCTGGTCCTCGGTGCCCCCAGTCCCTGGCACCCCCGGCGCTCGGCCCCGCTGGCCCCCGGCGCTCGGCGACCCCGGTCCCCGGCACCGCTGGCGCTCGGCCCCGCCGGCCCCCGGCGCTTGGCGCCCCCGGTCCCCGACACCGCCGGCGCTCGGCCCCGCCGGCCCCCGGCGCTCGGTGCCCCCGGTCCCCGACACCGCCGGCGCTCGGCCCCGCTGGCCCCTGGCGCTCAGCGCCCCCAGTCCCCGGCACCGCCGGCGCTCGGTCCCGCCGGCCCCCAGCACCGCCGGTGCTCAGCCCCGCCGGCCCCCGGCCCCCCTGGTCCTCGGTGCCCCCGGTCCCCGGCACCCCCAGTGCTCGGCCCCGCCTGCCCCCGGCCCCCCTGGTCCTCGGTGCCCCCAGTCCCTGGCACCCCCGGCGCTCGGCCCCGCTGGCCCCCAGCGCTCGGCGACCCCGGTCCCCGGCACCGCCGGCGCTCGGCCCCGCCGGCCCCCGGCGCTTGGCGCCCCCGGCCCCCCTGTTCCCCGGCCCCGCTGGGCTAGCTTGATTATCACTTCAAAAGTTTTTTTTTTTCTCTTAATTAATTGGCCTCTCAGAGTTGGTAAGACAACTCCCACCTGTTTATGCTCTCTGTATGTGTGTATATATATCTCCTCAATATATGTTCCATTCTATATGCATCCGAAGAAGTGGGCTGTAGTCCACGAAAGCTTATGCTCTATTAAATTTGTTAGTCTCTAAGGTGCCACAAGTACTCCTGTTGTTCTTTTTGAGAATGGAGAAAGGAATTCTCTGCTAAAGATTCAACCTGCCCCTTTGGCCAACTCCACCCCTTCCTTCACTGAACAGAGTGTGCTCAGAAGAACACCCCCCCCCACACACACACACACACAAGCCCACAGCTGGGCACCCAGCACAAAGCAAGGGAGGGGGTTGCTTGGCTTGTTTTATTTTTACTTTGCAAAAGTTTTTTTTCAAAAGCATTTTCTGCCCCTGTTACCCATGGTAAGGAAGCAGATGGTTGTGGGGAAGGGAACCTGAGAGTGGTGGAGCCAGGGCAGGGGGCGGAAGTTGCGGGAGGCTGAAGAGGGCAATGGGGGGCTGAATGTGACCAGGTGCGGAGGGGGAAAGGGAACAGTTGGCGGAGGCTGAACGGGGTGATGGGGGGCAGTTGGAGGAGGCTGAAGGGGGAGATGGGGGAAGGGGACATTTGGGGGGAGGCTGAAGGGGGCAATGGGTTGAAGGAGGCCAGGGGCAGAGAGGCAGTTGGGGGGGCTGCTCATCCCCACGGGAGGGGAGGAGGAAGAGGAGCTGCCCTTGGATCAGAAGCTGTTTCCTATTAGAACTTGCAACTTCACTGTTCCTGAGCAGAGTCCTGTGATCAAAGGGGAACTAGATGGGTTCATGGAGGACAGGTCCATCAATGGCTTAGCCGGGATGGGCAGAGATGTGTCCCTAGCCTCTGTCTGTCAGAAGCTGGGAATTGGGCGACAGGGGCTGGGTCACTGGATGATTCCTATCTCTTCATTCCCTCTGGGGCACCTGGCACTGGCCACTGTTGGCAGACAGGACACTGGGCTAGTAGACCTTTGGTCTGACCCAGTCTGGCCGTCCTTATCTTCTAATGTTCTTATCACATGCTCAGTAACGTCTGCAAGTTGCTGCCCTCACGCGCCATCAGAATCTGCTCCCTGCAATCAAAGGCAGGGAAAATCCCCCTGAAGGGGGGAAATCGGAGGGGAGGGATGGGCAGAGGGAACAAAACTGGGACAAGATTAGAGGTTCAGATGGGGGGGCAGCCTGCCCTGTCCGGTAGGTGCAGAAGGGAAAACCCCCAGATAGAGGGAGGCAGAGGGGATAAAAGTTACCACAGGTGGGGGGAGCCGTCCGCAGCAGTTCCAAACTAGAGTGTGGTGGAGGGTAGAAGGATTTGTGTTCCTCACTGGATGGTCCATCTCAGCACCCCCTCCCCAGGGCTGTGGTGTAAAAGGCCCCGGGTGGCCCAGTGCCCAGGTACCGCAGCTCTGCTCTAGCTGAAATGGTGACTGAGCTGCCGAAGGAGACTTGATTCAGGGAAATAGTTTACACCCTCCCCCCCACCCCCCTGGGCTCTGCTGGCATCAGCTCCTGAGCCAGAGACTGCAGGTGAGACGAGAGATCTGGGGTAAGTGCTGGGCCCAGGCTGGAAAGTGACTCTGCAGAAATGGCTCCTGCTCGCCCCATCCCTGCCCCGGAGTTTCTGCGCGGCTCAGAGCTGCTGCCCAGCGCCCCCAGGCTCACCCCGTTAGCAGTGGCTGTAGCTATTGGCGAGGAAATGCCCACGGGAATGCAGGACAGTGACCGGCTCTTCATGCAGGAGGGAGAGGGGAGAGACTGGACGGGGCAGCTGGAGCAATCAGTGGGGAGGGAGGTTCCGGGCACCAAGCCTTGCCCAGCTCCATTCCCTGCAGCCCCCCAGGGCAGTGACTTTCCTGGGAGAGGTGAGGGGCAGAGAGAGGAAAAGCCAGTTCCTGCCTCTGCCTGGTCCCTGCGCTGCTGAGGGAATGGGCTGTTCTGGGGACAGGGTCGGGGGATCCCCCAAAGCGGCCCCTTTGATTCTGCTCTTTTCTGGCATTTGGCTCAGAGACACTTTTCCTAGGAGTGTGTATTAGCGTCTGGTGGGTTTAGTCCCAGGGGAGAGGTCGGGTCTGTGCTGTAATAACGTCACTGAGGCTTTTCCCAGCATGGCAGAGTCTAGAGTGTCTGTCTACAGGGACAGAGCCTGGGGGAATCGGGGTGTGAAATGGACTAACACTCATTCAGAAACCTCACGAACTTCCCTTCTCGCCCTGACAGGCTGCAGAATAACGACCCCGTTTTGCTCCAGACCGTCCCATCTTCCTAGGGGCCGGGGAAGGGAAATAGCTGTGGTAGATCCAGCTCAGGAAGGGGATTTTGGGGGAGCTGCTGGGGAGGGTTGTTGTAGACGGGGAAGGTCATGAAATCATAGAGTTCACAGTTCTAAGGAAGGGTAGAAGGGAGTACAGCAAAATAGAGACAATGGATTTCAGGAAGGCGGATTTTGGTAAGCTCAGAGAGCTGATAGGTAAGGTCCCATGGGAATCAAAACTGAGGGGAAAAACAACTGAGGAGAGTTGGCAGTTTTTCAAAGGGACACTATTAAGGGCCCAAAAGCAAGCTATTCCGCTGAGTAGGAAAGATAGGAAATGTTGCAAAAGACCTCCTTGGCTTAACCACGAGATCTTGCATGATCTAAAAAATAAAAGGAATCATATAAAAAATGGAAACTAGGACAGATTACAAAGGATAAATATAGGCAAACAACACAGGAATGCAGGGGCAAGATTAGAAAGGCAAAGGCACAAAATGAGCTCAAACTGTCTACAGGAATAAAGGGAAACAAGAAGACTTTTTATCAATACTGTCGGAGAAAAACACAGTTCTCAGTCTTTGGTTGGGTACAGGAAAGTCAGATACTTTATTTTCTCTCTATCAATTGCATAGAGGGAGAGAGTGCACTAGGACACAGGGTCTCCCTCTCCTAGGCAGGTCTCTCTCAGGTAAAAAATTACAGCAAGCATTTATACCTTTTGTTACAGACAATAATGAGCAACAGCTGCATTTTGTTTATACATAGGTCATCCTGATATCTTATTTTCCTCACTTGTTTAGACTCTAGTCTACATACAATATTATCTACACATTATCTACACAAGGTCGCAACAACTTCTCACACAGTTCTTTCCCACTCGCCTCACACAATCCTCGCTTCTACAAATCTCCCGTTATTAGGGTTACAGTTAGCCTAACTCTTGCTAACAAACTGTCAGGCATTGCAATCCCCTTCCTGTCCGTTCTTTCTCTGCTTCCACAATACATTAGAAGCAAGAGGAAGACCACGGACAGGGTAGGCCCACTGCTCAGTGAGGAGGGAGAAACAGTAACAGGAAAGTTGGAAATGGCAGAGATGCTTAATGACTTCTTTGTTTTGGTCTTCACCGAGAAGTCTGAAGGAATGACTAACATAGTGAATGCTAATGGGAAGGGGGTAGGTTTAGAAGATAAAATAAAAAAAGAACAAGTTAAAAATCACTTAGAAAAGTTAGATGCCTGCAAGTCACCAGGGCCTGATGAAATGCATCCTAGAATACTCAAGGAGCTAATAGAGGAGGCATCTGAGCCTCTAGCTATTATCTTTGGAAAATCATGGGAGACAGGAGAGGACTGGAAAAGGGCAAATATAGTGCCCATCTATAAAAAGGGAAATAAAAACAGCCCAGGAAACTACAGACCAGTTAGTTTAACTTCTGTGTCAGGGAAGAGCAAGTAATCAAGGAAATCATCTGCAAACACTTGGAAGGTGGTAATGTGATAGGGAATAGCCAGCATAGATTTGTAAAGAACAAATCATGTCAAACCAATCTAATAGCTTTCTTTGATAGGATAACGAGTCTTGTGGATAAGGGAGAAGCGGAGGATGTGGTATACCTAGACTTCAGTAAGGCATTTGATAGGGTCTCGCATGATATTCTTATTGATAAACTAGGCAAATACAACTTAGATGGGGTTACTATAAGGCAGGTGCATAACTGGCTGGATAACCGTACTCAGAGAGTAGTTATTAATGGTTCCAAATCCTGCTGGAAAGCTATAACAAGTGGGGTTCCGCAGGGGTCTGTTTTGGGACCGGGTCTGTTCAATATCTTCATCGATGACTTAGATATTGGCATAGAAAGTACGCTTATTAAATTTGCAGATGATACTAAACTGGGAGGCATTGCAACTGCTTAGGAGGATAGGGTCATAATTCAAAATGATCTGCACAAATTGGAGAAATGGTCTGAGGTACACAGAATGAAGTTTAAAAAAGACAAATGCAAAGTGCTCCACTTAGGAAGGAACAATCAGTTTCACACATACAGAATGGGAAGAGACTGTCTAGGAAGGAGTACGGCAGAAAGAGATCTAGGCGTTATAGTGGACCACAAGCTAAATATGAGTCAACAGTGTGATGCTGTTGCAAAAAAAGCAAACATGATTCTGGGATGCATTAACAGGTGTGTTATGAGCAAGACATGAGAAGTCATTCTTCTGCTCTACTCTGCGCTGGTTAGGCCTCAACTGGAGTATTGTGTCCAGTTCTGGGCACCACATTTCAAGGAAGATGTGGAGAAATTGGAGAGGGTCCAGAGAAGAGCAACAAGAATGATTAAAGGTCTTGAGAACATGACCTATGAAGGAAGGCTGAAAGAATTGGATTTGTTTAGTTTGGAAAAGAGAAGACTGAGAGGGGACATGATAGCAGTTTTCAGGTATCTAAAAGGGTGTCATAAGGAGGAGGGAGAAAACTTGTTCAGTAAATACTGGAATAAACTGCCTAGGGAGGTTGTGGAATCTCCATCTCTGGAGATATTTAAGAGTAGGTTAGATAAATATCTATCCGGGATGGTCTAGACAGTATTTGGTCCTGCCATGAGGGCAGGGGACTGGACTCAATGACCTCTCGAGGTCCCTTCCAGTCCTAGAATCTATGAATCTATGAAAGAGGCACCAACCTGTCAAGTGTGATCTAAGGAGCAGGAAAAGAATCTGGGAATTACCTTTTGTAAAATCTCATCTTCTTTCGAAAACCTGTGGAAATAGCTGATTCAAGAAGTTGTTGACAGATGGATAGTACACGTCTATCAGCTCCTGGGTTCACCTGCCGTTGTCAACCAAGCAAGTTGGCAGACTGAAGGCAGGACAAGAAGCTGAACCAGAACGGTCTTTGCTCTTGTCACACAACATTACAATAAACTTATGCATATACACACACACACACACACACACACACACATAGACATACAGACAGAGGCTGGTACCATTAGCAACACTGAGAGACTCGGCCAAAATCTCTAGGAATTTTGATTTCTGGGAGGGGATGCACAAAGGACTGATACTTTGCATGTACAGAATATATCACATTGTACCTGGGGAGTCACAAAGTAGTTTACAAACTTGAATTCAAGGAGCTTGACAGCTGCCCGGAGCAGGACCAGGTGATGGTGGGGCTGCGAGCTGCAGCGGGATGCGCTGGACTGGGTTTCACTCTGGCGGAGCAGGTGAGAGGGTCTGGGGGCCTGTGCACTGGGGGAGGGGCTGTCACCCCAGTGACTGAAGCCCGGAGCACTGACCCCCTCACCCCTCTTGTGGCTGAAGTCCAGAGCCCCAACCTCCCTCCCTGCTCTCCAGTGGATGAGTCCCAGAGCCCAGACCCCCCACTCCCTTCCACCTCCCCAGCGGCTGAAGCTTGGAGTCCTGACCCCCTCCCATGGCAGCCAAAGACCAGGTCTCTTCCCTTCATCTCTCTTGGTGGCTTGAACCTGGACCACAAGCCCGGAGTCCTCCCTTCCCCCCTCCGCCCTGGGTGCTATAGCCCGGATCCTGGAGTCTCTACCCAGTTGTGGGAGACCAGAGCCCCAAACCCAGAGCTCCACCTCCATCGATCAAGCCTGGAGCCCTGAGCCCATCTCCACCTCCGGGAGTTGTTTCGGAAGATGGTACACATCTATGTAGGGCCCTATGATCTCTCTTTTATTATTGGGGATTTTCCAATTTAGTATTTTCTGAGTTTTGTCCTTTCCATTTCTTAAAAATTAATTCCGTCTTTCTGGTTTTTGTGTTAATCACAATTGTTTGATACACTGACCACAGTTAAGTAGCTTTACTATAAATGCACACAAATGTTCAGAAGTGGCTTGCAAGGAGAGAAACTGATTTAAACAAAACTTCCTGCAGATGCCCAGTGTACGGCAAAAGTGACACTTTTAACTGACCTTTTAAAGTAGCCGTCAGTAACACGACCAGCTGACATTGCTGAACAGTGACACTACAGTCCACAGCAGTGTGTGTGTGCATGGGGGAGGGAGGTTGTGTGGGGAGTGGAGTGTGTGTGTGTTGGTGGAGAGTATGTATGGGTGTGTTGGGGAGTGGGGGAGGAGTGTGAGGGTGGAAGTTTGTGGGGGCAGTGGAGGTGAGTGTGTGGGCGGGGGTGGGAGTGGGTGGAAGTTTGTGGGCCACCTGCCCCGCCCCGCCCCGCTCTGCCC
Organism: Chrysemys picta bellii; assembly: GCF_011386835.1. Lineage (NCBI taxonomy): Eukaryota > Metazoa > Chordata > Testudines > Emydidae > Chrysemys > Chrysemys picta. The sequence continues at coordinate 14,149 of NW_027054077.1, forward strand.
CGGCCCCGCCCCGCTCTGACCCGGCCCCGTCCCGCTCTGCCCCGCCCCGCCCCGCTCTGATCCGGCCCCGCCCCCAGCCCGTCCCTTCTCCGGCTCATCTCCCCCTGCTCTGTCGCCGCCCCCAGCCCCGCCCCTGCTCCGCCCACGCCCTCAGCCCCGCCACTGGATCGCCCGCAGCCCCCTCCGCTCTGCCCCGGCCCCGCCCCCAGCCCCGCCCCTGCTCCGGCCCCGCCTCGCCCGGGGGCCTGGCCTCAGCCCTGATCGCTCTGCCCCACCCCCCAGCCGCCACTTGCCCCGCCCACTGCAACGCCCTGTCGCCTCCCCAGAGCCCCCGCCCCTGAAACTCCTCTACTCAGGGCGAGGCTGGAAGCGGAAGTGAGTGCACCGCTCAGGACGCCATTAGGAGAATGTCAGAGGCGCCAGAGGGTGGGGCCGTTCCACGTGGCTCCTGCCAGCCCCGGTGCATTGTGGGATTCCTCCTCCCTCCCAGCCGGTCTCTACTTTTCTCAGTCGCGTGTCGCCTTCGCGCCTCCGTGCACCACGAGCAGCCTGTCCCCGCCCCCCCGCCCGAGTCTGCGCCCGTGGGGCCCCCTCAGCCCCTCCCCCACCCGCTCCCTGCGCCCTAGAGCCCCGACATCCCCCTGAGCCCCCCCTCTCCTCCCCTCCCCCACCCGCTCCCTAGAGCCCCGACATCCCCCTCAGCCCCCATCCCCTCCCCTCCCCTCCCCCACCCGCTCCCTAGAGCCCCGACATCCCCCTCAGCCCCCCATCCCCTCCCCTCCCCCACCTGCTCCCTAGAGCCCCGACATCCCCCTGAGCCCCAATCCCCTCCCCTCCCGCACCCGCTCCCTAGAGCCCCGACATCCCCATGAGCCCCCATCCCCTCCCCTCCCCCACCCGCTCCCTAGAGCCCCGACATCCCCCTCAGCCCCCCATCCCCTCCCCCACCTGCTCCCTAGAGCCCCGACATCCCCCTGAGCCCCAATCCCCTCCCCTCCCGCACCCGCTCCCTAGAGCCCCGACATCCCCCTCAGCCCCAATCCCTCCCCTCCCCCACCCGCTCCCTAGAACCCCGACATCCCCCTGAGCCCCCATCCCCTCCCCTCCCCCACCTGCGCCCTAGAGCCCCGACATCCCCCTCAGCCCCCCATCCCCTCCCCCACCCGCTCCCTAGAGCCCCGACATCCCCCTCAGCTCCCCCATCCCCTCCCCCACCCCCTTTCTGCTCCCTAGAGCCCCGACATCCCCCTCAGCCCCCCATCCCCTCCCCCACCCGCTCCCTAGAGCCCCGACATCCCCCTCAGCTCCCCCATCCCCTCCCCCACCCCATGCGCCGAGCCCTGTGCCCCATCTACCCCCTCCCCCACTGCTCCCTAGAGCTGTGACATCCCCCTCAGCCCCCAACCTGCCCCGTCCCCCCCCAGTCCCCCTTCCACCCCCTGTGCCCCGCCCTGTCCCCGTGGGGCCTCCTCAGCCTCACCATCCTGCCCCCCACCTGCTCCCGGCTCCCTAGAGCCCCGACATCCCCCTCAGCCCCCAACCTGCCCTGTCCCCCCCACCCCCAACCCCCCCATCCACCAACTGCGCCAAGCCCCGCCCTGTGCCCGTGAAGACCCCTCAGCCCCCCATCCCCTCCCCCACCCGCTCCCTGCTCTGTAGGGCCCTGACATTCTCTGCGGGCCAGAGGGGCACTGGGCATGGGAGTTGCCAGGCATAAGGGGGTGGGGGTAATGGGCGGGGGATAGTATGACAGAGCACGCTGGCAGGGCTGGGTGGGCCAGTGGCCTCTGGCGGGGCTGCGTGGACCGTGGCCGTACCTCCCTTCTCCCCCCATGCCTTGCCCCTGGCCAGCCACTCACTCTGGGGATCAACCCCCCTCGTGCCATGCCCCATTTCCCCATGGGAGCCCACAAATCTGTTTGGCGCCGGCCCTACAAAAGGTTAATCGGGCCCTGTCCACGCTTCCTTGTGCTGGGCAGTGCGTGGACAATCGGAGGGACAGCAGGATGATGTGGAGATAGATGAGTGTGTGAGGCAGGCAGATGGATGAAGGGGGGTGTGTGGCATACAGTGGGGGCTGGTCCTGTCATCTGCTGCCCCCGTCTGACTCCGCCCCTGTCTCTCGCAGGCAGCACTCAGCAGAGTGTGGCTCTGTAGCGTTACACTGGTGCCTACATCCAGTGCGTACACCTGGGCGTAATGTGCTCCTGGAGAGCTCGGGCAGGGACAAGCGTGGGGCTCACGGCTGCTGAACCAGCTACTCCAGAGATTGCCACAGATCTCACCCCCCTTGGGCAGCAAGATCCTGGCCGGGGGTTCCTTGTCCCTCCTCGCAGCCAAAACAGCCTGCTCAGCACAGAGACCGAGGTCACCTGCCCCCGCCCAGCCTGGCTGGAGCTGCTCCAGCCCCGAATTGCTGGTATCCAGCCTGGCTGGAGTTGATTTGATGTCCTAGCGGAGTCCGTTCTTTCTCCCAGGTAGATTATGATTTTCCCCACTGCGGTTAGTTGCTCTTTCTCTGCTTCCCCATAGTCCCTCCCCAGAGTCTGTCACTGCTTCACCTAAAAGCTGCTTCCCCTTTGGGGCAGTGTGTTCTGGGGTCTCTGCTGGCAGCAGGGACACTGCTCTGGCTTTGGGCAGGTGCTTGGCAAGGTAGGGTTGTAACTTAGAGCTTTCTTCAGCAGAAACTTTAGTAAAATTAGCCTTTGCCTCATTTCTGAAAGTGCAGAATAACACCCAGGCACACGCCTGCTCCCCGGGGGTATGTGTGGGTAGGTGTCAGGGTGCAGTGCCCCCTGCTGCCCAGGTGGGCTAGTGCCATATGTGTATCTCCCCCCCAACACTGTAATAGT
>NW_027054078.1:0-17000 GCF_011386835.1 Chrysemys picta bellii
TGGGGTGATGGACAGAGAGTAGCTCAAACCTTCAAAGTGTCAGGCCAGCAGCAGGACATTAGCACTTCCGGGGATGGGTGTGTGTGGCAGTGACATCACAAAGGCCTTTTGCAGGACGTCAGCCTATTGGTCAAAGGTGTTAGGCAGGTGGTGACCTCAGAGAGAGATGCTGACATCATCCAGGCAGGACAGTGTTGCAAGGCCAGGGAAACCTCAGAGACCCCTGTGGCTTTGCTTGAGCAAGTCTCCTTCTCGAGGTCTCTCTTTGAGGACTGAGAGAGTATTAGGGTTGATGAATGTGAGTGCTAGCAGGAGCCTCTTTCGAGTTGTCTCCTTTCCCTTTACTGATTTTACTAGAATACAGACGTCCCTGTTTAGAAGGTAAGAGCATCCAAGAGGTTTTGGAAGCTGCTCAGTCTGATCCATCTGGTGCCAGCTGAATTCTAGGCATGGAAAACACTAGTTCAAGGTTGCAGAATTTTATAGTCCACCTGGGATTTTGTCCCGTGGAATCACTGGGGACATTAGGGTTTGTCCTTTTCGTTTTACCTTTTCCTCCATCCCTCCTTCCTTTCTCTTCATCTCTTACTTCTTTTGTCCTTTCTCCTGTTCCCCTCCCACCACCAGGAGTGGTGTGTGTGTGTGTGTGTGTGTGTGTGTGTGTTGCTGGGGGTGCTCTTCACCTCCCCTTGTGGGAAGTTGATCGAAAACTGTGGGGTTGAAATAGTGCTTGGACTCCACTGACACTAGATGCTGCCATCCTGTGGCTTCGCATTATTGTCTGGGATGACTTGGGGCAAGATCTCAACCTCCTTGAAACCTACTTCACTCTTGCCAGAATCCCTCCTGCCCCCCCCGCTAGAGTCGCCTACCTGCCCAACCTGGGTGGGGGTGGAGAAGAGGGTTCTGATAACTTGATCTGTGGTTTGGAGGTGGAACAGCTGTCAAGGGCACTGAGGGGGAGGTAGCAGGAGCTCACCCTAGAAGGAGGGGGGTTGGCACTGGAGGTTACTAGAAAGGACAAGAAGACTCCATTCTGGGGTTCAGGAGGTGAATTCATCCCTCAGTGGTGGGCAGGTGCTGATTGGAAATACTGCTGGTTCCAGGTGGCCTTAATTTCCTCTCATTCCTCGGGGCGTTTGGGTCTCTGACAGGTTCTCGTTCCCTTGCAGCAGGAGGACGTCACCGCCAAAGTTCTGCACCAGCTCCGCATCATCCGTCACTTGGGCCAGGTGCCTGAGACACTGCTGGGGCTGTGCCTCTGAGGCCTTCAGCAACTCCCGCTCCCTGCTGCAGGTACTGCTCTGGCTCACTGTAAATGGGGGAGCTAGTGGAAGGGGAAATGGAGCCCCCTGGCACTCAGTAAAAGGGAAAGTGGTGGATTCTCCATCTCTTGATGTCATTGAATGAAGACTAGATGCCTTTCTGGAATGTGTGTGCCCAAAAAGTAACTATTGTACTATACAGGAAGCCTATGATATGCAGTGGCTTAGATGAGATGGTCTAAAGGTCTCTTGTGGCCATAAAGTCTACAAATTTTGGAAACACTGAGTGTAGCATTGGGAGCAGGCTCTAATGTTTTACTGTCTAACCGGCTTGCTTCCTAGAATGAAGACGCATTGAGTGGGGTGATCCACAGAGAGTAGCTCAGACCTTCAAAGTGTCAGGCCAGCAGCAGGATATTAGCACTTCAGGGGATGGGTGGGTGTGGCAGTGACATCACAAAGGCCTTTTGCAGGAGCTCAGCCTATTGGTCAAAGTTGTTAGGGAGGTGGTGACCTCAGAGAGAGATGCTCACATCAGCCAGGCAAAACAGGGGCTCAGGGCCAGGGAAACCTCAGAGACCCCTGTGGCTTTGCTTCAGCAAGTCTCCTTCTTGAGCTCTCTTTGAGGACTGAGAGAGTATTAGGGTTCACGTATGTGTGTTCGAGCAGGAGCCTCTTTCGAGTTTTCTCCTTTCCTTTTACCCATTTTACTAGAAAACAGAAGTCCCTGTTGAGAAAGTAAGTGCCTCGGAGAGGTTTGTAACCTGTTCAGTCTGATCCACCTGGTGCCATCTGAATTCTAGGCATGGAAAACACTAGTTTAAGGTGGCAGAATTTTATTCCCTCCCTGGGATTTTGTCCCGTAGAATCACTGGGGACATTAGGGTTTGTCCTTTTCGTTTTACCTTTTCCTCCATCCCTCCTTGCTTTCTCAAGGAGTCTGGTGGCACCTTAAAGACTAACAGATTTATTTGGGCATAAGCTTTCGTGAGTAAAAACCTCACTTCTTCGGATGCATAGAGTGAAAGTTACAGATGCAGGCATTATATACTGACACATGGAGAGCAGGGAGTTACTTCACAAGTGGAGAACCAGTGTTGACAGGGCCAATTCAAAAATCAGGGTGGATGTAGTCCACTCCCAATAATAGATGAGGAGGTGTCAATTCCAGGAGAGGAAAAGCTGCTTCTGTAGTGAGCCAGCCACTCCCAGTCCCTATTCAAGCCCAGATTAATGGTGTTGAATTTGCAAATGAATTTTAGTTCTGCTGTTTCTCTTTGAAGTCTGTTTCTGAAGTTTTTTTTGTTCAATGATAGTGACTTTTAAATCTGTAATAGAATGACCAGGGAGATTGAAGTGTTCACATACTGGCTTATGTATGTTACCATTCCTGATGTCCGACATGGGGACATTAGGGTTTGTCCTTTTCCTTTTACCTTTTCCTCCATCCCTCCTTCCTGTGTGTGTGTGTGTGTGTGTGTGGTGCTGATGGTTCTCTTCTCCTCCCCTTGTGGGGAGTTGATCCAAAACTGTGGGGTTGAAATAGTGCTTGGACCCCACTGACAGTAGATGCTGCCATTGTGTGACTTAGCATTAGTGTCTGGGATGACTTGGGTCAAGATCTCAACCTCCCTGCAACCCACTTCACTGCTGTCAGAATCCCTCCTGCACACCCTGTTAGAGCCGCCTCCCTGCCCAACCTGTGTCGGGGTGGAGAAGAGGGTTCTGATGACTTGAGCTGTGGTTTGGAGGTGGAATATCTGTGAAGGGCACTGAGCAGGAGGTAGCAGGAGCTCACCCTACAAGGAGGGGGGTTGGCTCTGGAGGTTTCTAGAAAGGACAAGAAGACTCCATTTTGGGGTTCAGGAGGTGAATTCATCTCCCTTTGACGGGCAGGTGCTGGGTGGAAATACTGCTGGTTCCAGGTTCCCTTAATTCCCCCTGATTCCTCGGGGCGTTTGAGTCTCTGACAGGTTCTCGTTCCCTTGCAGCAGGAGGACGTCAGGGCCAAAATGATGCACCAGCTCCGCATCATCCTGCACTTACGCCACGTGCCTGAGACACTGCAGGGGCTGCGCCTCTGAGGCCTTCAGGAACTCCCGCTCCCTGCTGCAGGTACTGCTCTGGCTCACTGTAAATGGCGAGCTAGTGGAAGGGGAAATGGAGCCCCCTGGCCCTCACTAAAAGGGAAAGTGATGGATTCTCCATCTCTTAATGTTATTTAATTTAGACTAGATACCTTTCTGGAATGTTTGTGCCCAAAAAGTAACTATTGTACTATACAGGAAGCCCATGATATGCAGGGGCTTAGATTAGATGCTCTAAAGGACTCTTCTGGCCATAAAGTGTAGTAATTTTGGAAACACGGAGTGTAGTATTGGGAGCAGCCTGTGATGTTTTACTGTCTAGCCGGCTTGCTTCCTTGAATGAAGACCCATTGAGTGGGGTGATCCACAGAGAGTACCTGTGTCAAGGCTGTATCCCCACTTTGAAGTTTAGGGTACAAATGTAGGGGCCTGCATGAAAACTTCTAAGCTTAACCACCATCCCAAGGCTAATTTCCTCCCCTGGGTAGCCTTGAGAAACCTTTCACCAATTCCCTGGTGAATACAGATCCAACCCCCTTGGATCTAAAAGAAGGAGAAATTAACCATTCCCCTCCTTCCTCCCACCAACTCCTGGTGAATCAAGATCCAAACTCCTTGGATCTTAAAACAAGGAAATATCAATCAGGTTCTTAAAAATAAGGCTTTTAATTAAAGAAAAAGGTAAAAATCATCTCTGTAAAATCAGTATGGAAATTAACCTTACGGGGTAATCAAACTTAAAGAGCTCAGAGGACTCCCCTCTAGTCTTAGGTTCAAAGTACAGCAAACAAAGATAAACACTCTAGTAAAAGGTACATTTACAAGTTGAGAAAACAAAGGAAAACTAACACGCCTTGTTTGAAATAGGAGAGACTTGTTTAGAAAGATGTGGAGAACCTGGATTGATGTCTGGTCCCTCTCAGTCCCGAGGGCGAACACCCACACAAACAAAGAACAAAAACAAAAGCCTTCCCCTCCCCAAGATTTGAAAGTATCTTGTCCCCTTATTGGTCCTTTAGGTCAGATGCCAGCCAGGTTACCTGAGCTTCTTAACCCTTTAGAGGGAAAAGGATTTTGGAGTCTCTGGCCAGGAGGATTTTATAGTACTGTACACAGGACAGCTGTTACCCTTCCCTTTATAGTTATGACAACCTCAAACCTTCAAAGTGTCGGGCCAGCAGCAGGACATTAGCACTTGAGGGTTTGGTTGGGTGTGTCAGTGACATCACAAAGGCCTTTTGCAGGATGTCAGCTCATTGGTCAAATGTGTTAGGGAGGTGGTGACCTCAGAGAGAGATGCTGACATCAGCCTGGCAGGACAGGAGCACAGGGCCAGGGAAACCTCAGAGACCCTGTGGCTTTGCTTCAGCAAGTCTCCTTCTCGGGGTCTTTCTTTGAGGACTGAGAGAGTATTAGGGTTGATGAATGTGAGTGCGTGCAGGAGCCTCTTTCGAGTTTTCTCCTTTCCTTTTACTGATTTTACTAGAAAACAGACGTCCCTGTTTAGAAGGTAAGAGCCTCCAAGAGGTTTTGGCAGCTGCTCAGTCTGATCCACGTGGTGCCAGCTGAATTCTAGGCATGGAAAACAGTAGTTTAAGATGGCAGAATTTTATTCCATCCCTTGGATTTTGTGCCGTAGAATCACTGGGGACATTAGGGTTTGTCCTTTTTGTTTTACCTTTTCCTCCATCCCTCCTTCCTTTCTCTTCATCTCTTACTTCTTTTGTCCTTTTTCCTTTTCCCCTCCCACCACCAGGAGTGGTGTGTGTGTGTGTGTGTGTCTGTTGCTGGGGGTGCTCATCACCTCCCCTTATGGGAAGTTTATCGAAAACTGTGGGGTTGAAATAGTGTTTGGACTCCACTGACACTAGATGCTGCCATCCTGTGGCTTAGCATTAGTGTCTGGGATGACTTGGGTCAAGATCTCAACTTCCCCGCAACCGACTTCACTGCTGCCAGAATCCCTCCTGCCCCCCCTGCTAGAGCCGCCTCCCTGGCCAACCTGGGTGGGGGTGGAGAACAGTGTTTTTTTCATACATTCATAGATTCTAGGGCTGGAAGGGACCTCGAGAGGTCATCGAGTCCAGTCCCCCGCCCGCATGGCAGGACCATGTAACGGACTTATTAGATAAGGGAAATGCGGTGGACCTAATATACCTGGATTTCAGTAAAGCGTTTGATACTGTACCCCATGAGGAATTATTGGTTAAACTGGAAAACATGGGGATCGATATGAAAATCCAGAGGTGGATAAAGAATTGGTTAATGGGGAGAATGCAGCGGGTCGTATTAAAGGGTGAACTGTCGGGTTGGAGGGAGGTTACTAGTGGAGTGCCTCAAGGTTCGGTTTTGGGACCCATTTTATTTAATCTATTTATAACTGACCTCGGAACCGATTGTAAGAGTGGGCTGATAAAGTTTGCGGATGATACGAAGGTGGGAGGAGTTGCAAATTCGGAGGAGGATAGGGATATTCTGCAGGGAGACTTGAATGAGCTTGTGAATTGGAGTGTCAGAAATAAGATGAAATTTAATAGTGAAAAGTGTAAGGTGATGCACTTGGGGATGACTAATAACAATTTTAGTTACAAGATGGGGACGCATTGGTTAGAAGTAATGGAAGAGGAGAAGGACCTAGGGGTCCTTGTAGACCGCAGGATGACTATGAGTCGACAATGTGACGTGGCTGTGAAAAAAGCCAATGCGGTCTTGGGATGTATTAGGCGAGGTATATCTAGTAGGGATAAGGAGGTCCTGCTTCCGTTGTATACGGCGCTGGTGAGACCTCATTTGGAGTACTGTGTGTAGTTCTGGTCTCCCATGTTTAAAAAAGATGAACTCAAATTGGAACGGGTGCAGAGAAGGGCGACTAGGATGATCAGAGGAATGGAAAACCTGTCGTATGAAAAGAGATTATAGAAGCTCGGGTTGTTTAGTCTGACAAAACGAAGGCTGAGGGGGGATATGATTGCTATCTTTAAATATATCAGAGGGATAAATACAAGGGAGGGAGAGGAATTATTTCAGCTGAGTACTAATGTGGACACGAGAACCAATGGATATAAACTGGCCGTGGGGAAGTTCAGGCTTGAAATCAGACGAAGGTTTCTGACCGTCAGAGGGGTGAAATTTTGGAACGGCCTTCCGAGGGAAACGGTGGGGGCAACGGACCTGTCTGGTTTTAAGATTAAGTTGGATAAGTTTATGGAGGGAATGGTTTAATGGTAAAACATAGTAGCCGAGGAAAACCAAGCAATGGTACGTAAATAGCATAATGGCAAACAAGGGTCAGGCTAGAGACTCTTGCCTACATGCTCGGGGTATTACTGATCGCCATATTTGGGGTCGGGAAGGAATTTTCCTCCAGGGTAGATTGGCTGAGCCGCTGGAGGTTTTTCGCCTTCCTCCGCAGCATGGGGCAGGGATCACTAGCAGGAGGGTCCCTGCCGATTGAAGTCACTAAAACACAGGATTGGGGACTTCAACGGCACAGTCCAGGGAAGGGTCTTGTGGCCTGCAGCATGCAGGGGGTCAGACCAGATGATCATAATGGTCCCTTCTGACCTTAAAGTCTATGAGTCTATGAGACCAAATACCATCCCTGATAGACATTTATCTAACCTACTCTTAAATATCTCAAGAGATGGAGATTCCACAACCTCCCTCGGCAATTTATTCCAGTGTTTAACCACCCTGACAGTTAGGAACTTTTTCCTAATGTCCAACCTAGACCTCCCTTGCTGCACTTTAAACCCATTGCTTCTGGTTCTATCCTTAGAGGCTAAGGTGAACAAGTTTTCTCCCTCCTCCTTATGACACCCTTTTAAATACCTGAAAACTGCTATCATGTCTCCTCTCAGTCTTCTCTTTTCCAAACTAAAGAAAGCCAATTCGTTCAGCCTTCCTTCATAGGTCATGTTCTCAAGACCTTTAATCATTCTTGTTGCTCTTCTCTGGACCCTTTCCAATTTCTCCACATCTTTTTTAAAATGCGGTGCCCAGAACTGGACACAATACTCCAGCTGAGGCCTAACCAGAGCAGAGTAGAGCGGAAGAATGACTTCTCGTGTCTTGCTCACAACACACCTGTTAATACATCCCAGAATCAGGTTTGCTTTTTTTGCAACAGCATCACACTGTTGACTCATATTTAGCTTGTGGTCCACTATAACCCCTAGATCCCTTTCTGCCGTACTCCTTCCTAGACAGTCTCTTCCCATTCTGTATGTGTGAAACTGATTGTTCCTTCCTAAGTGGAGCACTTTGCATTTGTCTTTGTTAAACTTCATCCTGTTTAACTCAGACCATTTCTCCAATTTGTCCAGATCATTTTGAATTATGACCCTGTCCTCCAAAGCAGTTGCAATCCCTCCCAGTTTGGTATCATCCGCAAACTTAATAAGCGTACTTTCTATGCCAATATCTAAGTCGTTGATGAAGATATTGAACAGCGCCGGTCCGAAAACAGACCCCTGCGATACCCCACTCGTTATGGCTTTCCAGCAGGATTGGGAACTATTAATAACAACTCTCTGAGTACGGTTATCCAGCCAGTTATGCACCCACCTTATAGTAGCCCCATCTAAATTGTATTTGCCTAGTTTATCAATAAAAATATCATGCGAGACCGTATCAAATGCCTTACTAAAGTCTAGGTATACCACATCCACAGCCTCACCCTTATCCACAAGGCTCGTTATCCTATCAAAGAAAGCTATCAGATTGGTTTGACATGATTTGTTCTTCACAAATCCATGCTGGCTGTTCCCTATCACCTTACCACCTTCCAAGTGTTTGCAGATGATTTCCTTAATTACTTGCTCCATTATCTTCCCTGGCACAGAAGTTAAACTCACTGGTCTGTAGTTTCCTGGGTTGTTTTTATTTCCCTTTTTATAGATGGGCACTATATTTGCCCTTTTCCAGTCTTCTGGAATCTCTCCCGTCTCCCATGATTTTCCAAAGATAATAGCTAGAGGCTCAGATACCTCCTCTATTAGCTCCTTGAGTATTCTAGGATGCGTTTCATCAGGCCCGGGTGACTTGCAGGCATCTAACTTTTCTAAGTGATTTTTAACTTGTTCTTTTTTTATTTTATCTGCTAAACCTACCCCCTTCCCATTAGCATTCACTATGTTAGGCATTCCTTCAGACTTCTCGGTGAAGACCGAAACAAAGAAGTCATTAAGCATCTCCGCCATTTCCAAGTTTCCTGTTACTGTTTCTCCCTCTTCACTAAGCAGTGGGCCTACCCTGTCTTTGGTCTTCCTCTTGCTTCTAATGTATTGATAAAAAGTCTTCTTGTTTCCCTTTATTCCCGTAGCTAGTTTGAGCTCATTTTGTGCCTTTGCCTTTCTAATCTTGCCCCTGCATTCCTGTGTTGTTTGCCTATATTCATCCTTTGTAATCTGTCCCAGTTTCCATTTTTTATATGACTCCTTTTTATTTTTTAGATCATGCAAGATCTCATGGTTAAGCCAAGGTGGTCTTTTGCCACATTTTCTATCTTTCCTAACCAGCGGAATAGCTTGCTTTTGGGCCCTTAATAGTGTCCCTTTGAAAAACTGCCAACTCTCCTCAGTTGTTTTTCCCCTCAGTCTTGATTTCCATGGGACCTTACCTATCAGCTCTCTGAGCTTACCAAAATCTGCCTTCCTGAAATCCATTGTCTCTATTTTGCTGTTCTCCCTTCTACCCTTCCTTAGAATTGCAAACTCTATGATTTCATGATCACTTTCACCCAGGCTGCCTTCTACTTTCAAATTCTCAACGAGTTCCTCCCTATTTGTTAAAATCAAGTCAAGAACAGCTTCCCCCCAGTAGCTTTTTCAACCTTCTGAAATACAAAGTTGTCTCCAATGCAGTCCAGGAATTTGTTGGATAGTCTGTGCCCCGCTGTGTTATTTTCCCAACATATATCCGGATAGTTGAAGTCCCCCATCACCACCAAATCTTGGGCTTTGGATGATTTTGTTAGTTGCTTAAAAAAAGCCTCATCCACCTCTTCCACCTGGTTAGGTGGCCTGTAGTAGACTCCTAGCATGACATCTCCCTTGTTTTTTTACCCCTTTTAGCCTAACCCAGAGACTCTCAAGACTTCCGTCTCCTATGTCCATCTCTACCTCAGTCCAAGTGTGTACATTTTTAATATACAAGGCAACACCTCCTCCCTTTTTCCCCTGTCTATCCTTCCTGAGCAAGCTGTACCCATCCACACCAACATTCCAATCATGTGTATTATCCCACCAAGTTTCAGTGATGCCAACAATGTCATAGTTGTATTTATTTATTAGCACTTCCAGTTCTTCCTGCTTATTCCCCATACTTCTCGCATTTGTATATAGGCATCTAAGATACTGGTTTGATCTTTCCTCCCAGTTTTGTCCTGACCCTCCTTTCTCTCTGACAATATAGCCCACACTCCCTCTCGTTTTTGACCCATCTCCCCGGTCTCCATGTTCCCCACTTACCTGTGGGCTTTGCTCACCTGTCCCCGTCGAACCTAGTTTAAAGCCCTCCTCACTAGGTTAGCCAGTCTGTGTCCAAAGGTACTAATAACTTGAGCTGTGGTTTGGAGGTGGAACAGCTGTCAAGGGCACTGAGGGGGAGATAGCAGGAGCTCATCCTTCAAGGAGGGGGGTTGGCACTGGAGGTTACTAGAAAGGACAAGAAGACTCCATTCTGGGGTTCAGGAGGTGAATTTATCCCTCAGTGGTCGGCAGGTGCTGGGTGGAAATACTGCTGGTTCCAGGTGCCCTTAATTCCTCCAGATTCCTCGGGGCGTTTGAGTCTCTGACAGGTTCTCGTTCCCTTGCAGCAGGAGGACGTCACGGCCAAAAGTGATGCACCAGCTCCGCATCATCCGGCACTTGCGCCAGATTCCTGAGACACTGCAGGGGCTGTGCCTCTGAGGCCATCAGCAACTCCCGCTCCCTGCTGCAGGTACTGCTCTGTCTCACTGTAAATGGGGAACTAGTGGAAGGGGAAATGGAGCCCCCTGGCACTCACTAAAAGGGAAAGTGGTGGATTCTCCATCTCTTGATGTCATTGAATGAAGACTAGATGCCTTTCTGGAATGTGTGTGCCCAAAAAGTAACTATTGTACTATACAGGAGGCCTATGATATGCAGGGGCTTAGATGAGATGCTCTAAAGGTCTCTTGTGGCCATAAAGTCTGCAAATTTTGGAAACACTGAGTGTAGTATTGGGAGCAGCCTCTGATGTTTTACTGTCTAGCCGGCTTGCTTCCTAGAATGAAGACGCATTGAGTGGGGTGATCCACACAGAGTAGCTCAAACCTTCAAAGTGTCAGGCCAGCAGCAGGACATTAGCACTTCCGGGGATGGGTGGGTGTGGCAGTGACATCACAAAGGCCTTTTCAGGACCTCAGCCTATTGGTCAAAGGTGTTAGGGAGGTGGTAACCTCAGAGAGAGATGCTGACATCATCCAGGCAGGACAGGGGCTTAGGGCCAGGGAAACCTCAGAGACCCCTGTGACTTTCATAGAATCATAGAATATCAGGGTTGGAAGGGACCTCAAGAGGTCATCTACTCCAACCCCGTCCTCAAAGCAGGACCAATTCCCAACTAAATCATCCCAGCCAGGGCTTTGTCAAGCCGGGCCTTAAAAACCTCCAAGGAAGGAGACTCCACCACCTCCCTAGTTAACGCATTCCAGTGCTTCACCACCCTCCTAGTGAAATAGTGTTTCCTAATATCCAACCTGGACCTCCCCCACTGCAACTTGAGACCATTGCTCCTTGTTCTGTCATCTGCCACCACTGAGAACAACCGAGCTCCATCCTCTTTGGAACCCCCCTTCACGTAGTTGAAGGCTGCTATCAAATCCCCCCTCATTCTTCTCTTCTGGAGACTAAACAATCCCAGTTCCCTCAGCCTCTCCTCATAAGTCATGTGCTCCAGACCCCTAATCATTTTTGTTGCTCTCCACTGGACTCTTTCCAATTTTTCCACATCCTTCTTGTAGTGTCGGGCCTGTTGGAGAAAAACAGAGTTCTCACTATTTGTTTAGGTACAGCAAGTCAGATGCTTTATTAACTCTCACAATTGCCCAGAGGGAGAGAGCTAAGCAGGTCTCTCCCAGGTAACTAATTACAGCAAGCATTTATACCTTTCATTACAGAAATAACGAGGGACAGCTGCGTTTTGTTTATACATAGGCCATCTTGATATCTCATTTCTTCACTTGTTTTGACTCTTGCCAACATACAATATTTTCTATACCTTATCTACACAAGGTCTTCTACACCTTATCTATACCAGGTCATAATGACTTCTTACACAGTTCTTTCTCACCCGCCTCACACATTCCTCGCTTCTACAAATCTCGCGTTATTAGGGTTACAGTTAGCCTAACTCTTGCTAACGAACTGTCATGCATTGCATCCCCTTCCTGTGAGCTCTTTCTCTGCTTCCACAGGCCCAAAACTGGACACAGTATTCCAGATGAGGCCTCACCAATGTCGAATAAAGGGGAACGATCACGTTCCTCGATCTGCTGGCAATGCCCCTACTTATACAGCCCAAAATGCCGTTAGCCTTCTTGGCAACAAGAGCACACTGTTGACTCATATCCAGCTTCTCGTCCACTGTGACCCCTAGGTCCTTTTCTGCAGAACTGCTACCTAGCCATTCGGTCCCTAGTCTGTAGCAGTGCATGGGATTCTTCCGTCCTAAGTGCAGGACTCTGCACTTGTCCTTGTTGAACTTCATCAGGTTTTTTTTGGCCCAATCCTCTAATTTGTCTAGGTCCCTCTGTATCCGATCCCTACCCTCTAGCGTATCTACCACGCCTCCTAGTTTAGTGTCATCTGCAAACTTGCTGAGAGTGCAGTCCACACCATCCTCCAGATCATTAATAAAGATATTAAACAAAACCGGCCCCAGGACCGACCCTTGGGGCACTACTCCTCTTGAAACCGGCTGCCAACTAGACATGGAGCCATTGATCACTACCCGTTGAGCCCGACAATCCAGCCAGCTTTCTATCCACCTTACAGTCCATTCATCCATCCCATACTTCTTTAACTTGGTGGCAAGAATACTGTGGGAGAGCGTATCAAAAGCTTTGCTAAAGTCAAGGAATAACACATCCACTGCTTTCCCCTCATCCACAGAGCCAGTTATCTCATCATAGAAGGCAATTAGGTTAGTCAGGCACGACTTCCCCTTGGTGAATCCATGCTGACTGTTCCTGATCACTTTCCTCTCCTCTAAGTGTTTCATAATTGATTCCTTGAGGACCTGCTCCATGATTTTTCCAGGGACTGAGGTGAGGCTGACTGGCCTGTAGTTCCCCGGATCCTCCTCCTTCCCTTTTTTAAAGATGGGCACGACATTAGCCTTTTTCCAGTCATCCGGGACCTCCCTCGATCGCCATGAGTTTTCAAAAATAATGGCTAATGGCTGTGCAATCTCATCCGCCAAGTCCTTTAGCACCTTCGGATGCAGCGCATCCAGCCCCATGGAGTTGTGCACGTCCAGTTTTTCTAAATAGTCCCGAACCACTTCTTTCTCCACAGAGGGCTGGTCACCTTCTCCCCATATTGTGCTGCCCAGTGCAGCAGTCTGGGAGCTGACCTTGTTCGTGAAGACAGAGGCAAAAAAAGCATTGAGTACATTAGCTTTTTCCACATCCTCAGTCACTAGGTTGCCTCCCTCATTCAGTAAGGGGCCCACACTTTCCTTGACTTTCTTCTTGTTGCTAACATACCTGAAGAAACCCTTCTTGTTACTCTTAACATCTCTTGCTAGCTGCAACTCCAAGTGTGATTTGGCCTTCCTGATTTCACTCCTGCATGCCTGAGCAATATTTTTATACTCCTCCCTGGTCATTTGTCCAATCTTCCACTTCTTGTAAGCTTCTTTTTTGCGTTTAAGATCAGCAAGGATTTCACTGTTTAGCCAAGCTGGTCGCCTGCCATATTTACTATTCTTTCTACACATCGGGATGGTTTGTTCCTGCAACCGCAATAAGGATTCTTTAAAATACAGCCAGCTCTCCTGGACCCCTTTGCCCTTCATGTTATTCTCCCAGGGGATCCTGCCCATCTGTTCCCTGAGGGAGTCAAAGTCTGCTTTTCTGAAGTCCAGGGTCCGTATTCTGCTGCTCTCCTTTCTTCCTTGTGTCAGGATCCTGAACTCGACCATCTCATGGTCACTGCCTCCCAGGTTCCCATCCACTTTTGCTTCCCCTACTAATTCTTCCCTGTTTGTGAGCAGCAGGTCGAGAAAAGCTCTGCCCCTAGTTGGTTCCTCCAGCACTTGCACCAGGAAATTGTGCCCTACACTTTCCAAAAACTTCCTGGATTGTCTGTGCACCGCTGTATTGCTCTCCTAGCAGATATCAGGGTGATTAAAGTCTCCCATGAGAACCAGGGCCTGCGATCTAGCAACTTCTGCTAGTTGCCAGAAGAAAGCCTCGTCCACCTCATCCCCCTGGTCTGGTGGTCTATACCAGACTCCAACCGTGACATCCCCCTTGTTGCTCACACTTCTCAACTTTATCCAGAGACTCTCAGGTTTTTCTACAGTTTCATACCGGACCTCTGAGCACTCATACTCCTCTCTTACATACAATGCAACTCCCCCACCTTTTCTGCCCTGCCTGTCCTTCCTGAACAGTTTATATCCATCCATGACAGTACTCCAGTCATGTGAGTTATCCCACCAAGTGTCTGTTATTGCTTCAGCAAGTCTCCTTCTCGAGGTCTCTCTTTGAGGACTGAGAGAGTATTAGTGTTCACATGTGTGAGTGCGAGCAGGAGCCTCTTTGGAGTTTTCTCCTTTCCTTTGACGGATTTTACTAGAAAACAGACGTCCCTATTTAGAAGGTAAGAGCCTCCAAGAGGTTTTGGAACCTGCTCAGTCTGATCCATCTGGTGCCAGCTGAATTCTAGGCATGGAAAACACTAGGTTAAGGTGGCAGAATTTTATTCCCTCTGTGGGATTTTGTCCCGTAGAATCACAGGGGACATTAGTGTTTGTCATTTTCGTTTTACCTTTTCCTCCATCCCTCCTTCCTTTCTCTTCATCTCTTACTTCTTTTGTCCTTTCTCCTGTTCACCTGCCACCACCAGGAGTGGGGTGTGTGTGTGTGTGTGTGTGTGTGTGTGTGTGTGTGTGTGTGTGTTGCTGGGGGTGCTCTTCACCTCCCCTTGTGGGAAGTTGATCCAAAACTGTGAGGTTGAAATAGTGCTTGAACTCCAATGACACTAGATGCTGCCATCCTGTGGCTTAGCATTAGTGTCTGGGATGATTGGGGCAAGATCTCAACCTCCCCGCAACCCACTTCACTGCTGGCAGAATCCCTCCTGCCCCCCCTGCTAGAGCCGCCTCCCTGCCCAACCTGGGTGGGGGTGGAGAAGAGGGTTCTGATAACTTGAGCTGTGGTTTGGAGGTGGAACAGCTGTCAAGGGCACTGAGGGGGAAGTAGCAGGATCTCATCCTTCAAGGAGGGGGGTTGGCACTGGAGGTTACTAGAAAGGACAAGAAGACTCCATTCTGGGGTTCAGGAGGTGAATTCATGCCTCAGTGGTGGGGAGGTGCTGGGTGGAAATACTGCTGGTTCCAGATGCCCTTAATTCCCCCTGATTCCTCGGGGCGTTTGAGTCTTTGACAGGTTCTCGTTCCCTTGCAGCAGGAGGACGTCATGGCCAGAGTGATGCACCAGCTCTGCATCATCCGGCACTTGTGCCAGGTGCCTTAGACACTGCAAGGGCTGTGCCTCTGTGGACATCAGCAACTCCCATTCCCTGCTGCAGGTACTGCTCTGGCTCACTGTAAATGGCGAGCTAGTGGAAGGGGAAATGGAGCCCCCTGGCACTCAGTAAAAGGGAAAGTGGTGGATTCTCCATCTCTTGATGTCATTGAATGAAGACTAGATGCCTTTCTGGAATGTGTGTGCCCAAAAAGTACCTATTGTACTATACAGGAAGCCTATGATATGCAGGGGGTTAGATGAGATGTTCTAAAGGTCTCTTCTGGCCATAAAGTGTAGTAATTTTGGAAACACTGAGTGTAGCATTGGGAGCAGCCTCTGATGCTTTACTGTCTAGCCGGCTTGCTTCCTAGAATGAAGACGCATCGAGTGGGGTGATCCACAGAGAGTAGCTGAAACCTTCAAAGTGTCAGGGCAGCAGCAGGACATTAGCACTTCAGGGGATGGGTGGGTGTGGCAGTGACATCACAAAGGCCTTTTGCAGTGTAGTAGTTCCGGGGTGGGGCTCGTCCCTACCTGGGGTACCTGGGAGCCAGGCCGCCCCGCTACAAAGCGAATAACAGTTAGGGCCCAGACCTTTGGGTAGGGGCTGAGCACACAATTAGCAGTTCGGCGCTCAGGCCTTTGTGCAGGGACTGAGCACACAATCAACAGCTCCGGCCCTGGGTCAGGGCGGGGAACAAACCAGTAGTCAGTCAGCGGCCCAGGCCTTGTAGCAGGAGCTGGGTCAGTTTGGGTTAGCCCAGGCCCTAGGTCAGGGCGGGGCAGCAAACCAATCGTCAGTCAGAGGCCCAGGCCCCTTGGACAAGGAGGAGGAGAGACTGCCACCCAGCACGGGGTGGCAGGGGGGAACACAGGCCCACCCACTCCACTGTGTTCCAGCCCGGGGCCCTATCCGCAGCAGTCCGTCTGCCGCGCAGTCAGTGGGGATCCTGACCGCAACACACTGACATGGGTTCGGGGTCTGCTATCCCCGGGCCACTTCCCATCTCCTCCTCCATGGGTACCTGTTCCTCCTGAGTTCCGTCTGCTGGGTCGCAGATCATGGGCTGCTCCGGGCCCCGAGCAGCAGGTAGGTCTGTCACTCCCTCTGGGCCCTTGGCGGGGGAAGCTCAGACCGTTCCTCAGGATACCGGGCTCTCGGCAGGCTCAGGTCCGCGGGAGCTTGGGCACCAGCGTCTGTCCTCTCTCGCTGCCGGCCAGCTACTGAGCGCTGTGGCTTGGCCTTTATACTTCCTGTCCCGCCCCTTGACTTCCGGGGGGTGGGGACAGGCCGCGGTGGCCTTGACTTCCTGGGGCGCCTGGGAGCCAGGCCGCCCCGCTACATGCAGTATCTCAGCGTATTGGTCAAAGGTGTTAGGGAGGTGGTGACCTCAGAGAGATGCTGACATCAGTCAGGGGCGCAGGGCCAGGGAAACCTCATAGACCCCTGTGGCTTTGCTTTAGCAAGTCTCCTTCTCGAGGTCTCTCTTTGAGTACTGAGAGAGTATTAGGGTTCACGTATGTGAGTGCGAGCAGGAGCCTCTTTCGAGTTTTCTCCTTCCCTTTTACTGATTTTACTAGAAAACAGACGTCCCTGTTTAGAAGGTAAGAGCCTCCAAGAGGTTTTTGAACCTGCTCAGTCTGATCCACCTGGTGCCCGTTGAATTCTAGGCATGGAAAACACTAGTTCAAGGTGACAGAATTTTGTAGTCCACACGGGATTTTGTCCCGTGGAATCACTGGGGACATTAGGGTTTGTCCTTTTCGTTTTACCTTTTCCACCATCCCTCCTTCCTTTCTCTTCATCTCTTACTTCTTTTGTCCTTTCTCCTGTTCCCCTCCCACCACCAGGAGTGGTGTGTGTGTGTGTGTGTGTGTGTGTGTGTGTGTGTTGCTGGGGGTGATCTTCACCTCCTCTTGTGGGAA
>NW_027054079.1:0-17000 GCF_011386835.1 Chrysemys picta bellii
ACCCTCTGGGCCCTTGGCGGGGGAAGCTCAGACCGTTCCTCAGGATACCGGGCTCTCGGCAGGCTCAGGTCCGCGGGAGCTCGGGCACCAGCGTCTGTCCTCTCCCGCTGCCGGCCAGCTACTGAGCGCTGTGGCTTGGCCTTTATACTTCCTGTCCCGCCCCTTGACTTCCGGGGGGTGGGGACAGGCCGCGGTGGCCTTGACTTCCTGGGGCGCCTGGGAGCCAGGCCGCCCCGCTACATGCAGTATCTCAGCGTATTGGTCAAAGGTGTTAGGGAGGTGGTGACCTCAGAGAGAGATGCTGACATCAGTCAGGGGCGCAGGGCCAGGGAAACCTCAGAGACCCCTGTGGCTTTGCTTTAGCAAGTCTCCTTCTCGAGGTCTCTCTTTGAGGACTGAGAGAGTATTAGGGTTCACGTATGTGAGTGAGAGCAGGAGCCTCTTTCGAGTTTTCTCCTTCCCTTTTACTGATTTTACTAGAAAACAGACGTCCCTGTTTAGAAGGTAAGAGCCTCCAAGAGGTTTTTGAACCTGCTCAGTCTGATCCACCTGGTGCCCGTTGAATTCTAGGCATGGAAAACACTAGTTCAAGGTGACAGAATTTTGTAGTCCACACGGGATTTTGTCCCGTGGAATCACTGGGGACATTAGGGTTTGTCCTTTTCGTTTTACCTTTTCCACCATCCCTTTCTCTTCATCTCTTACTTCTTTTGTCCTTTCTCTTGTTCCCCTCCCACCTCCAGGAGTGGTGTGTGTGTTGCTGGGGGTGCTCTTCACCTCCCCTTGTGGGAAGTTGATCCAAAACTGTGGGGTTGAAATAGTGCTTGAACTCCAATGACACTAGATGCTGCCATCCTGTGGCTTAGCATTAGTGTCTGGGATGATTGGGGCAAGATCTCAACCTCCCCGCAACCCACTTCACTGCTGGCAGAATCCCTCCTGCCCCCCCGCTAGAGCCGCCTCCCTGGCCAACCTGGGTGGGGGTGGAGAAGAGGGTTCTGATAACTTGAGCTGTGGTTTGGAGGTAGAACAGCTGTCAAGGGCACTGAGGGGGAGGTAGCAGGAGCTCACCCTACAAGGTGGTGGGTTGGCACTGGAGGTTACTAGAAAGGACAAGAAGACTCCATTCTGGGGTTCAGGAGGTGAATTCATCCCTCAGTGGTGGGCAGGTAGTCAGTTTAAATACTGCTGGTTCCAGGTGCCCTTAATTCCCCCTGATTCCTCGGGGCGTTTGAGTCTTTGACAGGTTCTCGTTCCCTTGCAGCAGGAGGACGTCATGGCCAGAGTGATGCACCACCTCCGCATCATCCGGCACTTGTGCCAGGTGCCTTAGACGCTGCAGGGGCTGCGCCTCTGAGGCCATCAGCAACTCCCGCTCCCTGCTGCAGGTACTGCTCTGGCTCACTGTAAATGGGGTGCTAGTGGAAGGGGAAATGGAGCCCCCTGGCACTCAGTAAAAGGGAAAGTGGTGGATTCTCCATCTCTTGATGTCATTTCATGAAGATTAGATGCCTTTCTGGAATGTGTGTGCCCAAAAAGTACCTATTGTACTATACAGGAAGCCTATGATATGCAGGGGGTTAGATGAGATGTTCTAAAGGTCTCTTCTGGCCATAAAGTGTAGTAATTTTGGAAACACGGAGTGTAGCATTGGGAGCAGCCTCTGATGCTTTACTGTCTAGCCGGCTTGCTTCCTAGAATGAAGACGCATCGAGTGGGGTGATCCACAGAGAGTAGCTGAAACCTTCAAAGTGTCAGGCCAGCAGCAGGACATTAGCACTTCAGGGGATGGGTGGGTGTGGCAGTGACATCACAAAGGCCTTTTGCAGTGTAGTAGTTCCGGGGTGGGGCTCGTCCCTTCCTGGGGTACCTGGGAGCCAGGCCGCCCCGCTACAAAGCGAATAACAGTCTAGGGCCCAGACCTTTGGGTAGGGGCTGAGCACACAATTAGCAGTTCTGCGCTCAGGCCTTTGTGCAGGGACTGAGCACACAATCAACAGTTCAGAGCTCAGGCCCTTATGCAGGAGCCTCTTTCGAGTTTTCTCCTTCCCTTTTACTGATTTTACTAGAAAACAGACGTCCCTGTTTAGAAGGTAAGAGCCTCCAAGAGGTTTTTGAACCTGCTCAGTCTGATCCACCTGGTGCCCGTTGAATTCTAGGCATGGAAAACACTAGTTCAAGGTGACAGAATTTTGTAGTCCACACGGGATTTTGTCCCGTGGAATCACTGGGGACATTAGGGTTTGTCCTTTTCGTTTTACCTTTTCCACCATCCCTCCTTCCTTTCTCTTCATCTCTTACTTCTTTTGTCCTTTCTCCTGTTCCCCTCCCACCACCAGGAGTGGTGTGTGTGTGTGTGTGTGTTGCTGGGGATGATCTTCACCTCCTCTTGTGGGAAGTTCATCCAAAACTGTGGGGCTGAAATAGTGCTTGGACTCCACAGACACTAGATGCTGCCATCCTGTGGCTTAGCGTTAGTGTCTCGGATGACTTGGGCAAGATCTCAACCTCCCCGCAACCCACTTCACTGCTGCCAGAATCCCTCCTGCCCCCACTGCTAGACCCGCCTCCCAGCCCAACCTTGGTGGGGGTCTAGAAGAGGTTTCTGATGACTTAAGCTGTGGTTTGGAGGTGGAACAGCTGTCAAGGACACTGAGGGGGAGGTAGCAGGAGCTCACCCTAGAAGGAGGGGGATTGGCACTGGAGGTTACTAGAAAGGACAAGAAGACTCCATTCTGGGATTCAGGAGGTGAATTCATCCCTCAGTGTTGGGCAGGTGCTGAGTGGAAATACTGCTGGTTCCAGGTGCCCTTAATTCCCCCTGATTCCTCGGGGCGTTTGAGTCTGACAGGTTCTCATTCCCTTGCAGCAGGAGGGCATCACGGCCAAAGTGAGGCACCAGCTGCGCATCATCCATCACTTGCGCCAGGTGCCTGAGACACTGCAGGGGTTGTGCCTCTGAGGCCTTCAGCAACTCCCGCTCTCTGTTGCAGGTACTGCTCTGGCTCACTGTAAATGGGGAGCTAGTGGAAGGGGAAATGGAGCCCCCTGGCACTCAGTGAAAGGGAAAGTGGTGGATTCTCCATCTCTTGAAGTCATTGAATGAAACTAGATGCCTTTCTGGAATGTTTGTGCCCAAAAAGTAACTATTGTCCTATACAGGAAGCCTATGATATGCAGGGGGTTAGATGAGATGCTCTAAAGGTCTCTTCTGGCCATAAAGTGTATTAATTTTGGAAACACTGAGTGTAGCATTGGGAGCAGCCTCTAATGTTTTACTGTCTAACCGGCTTGCTTCCTAGAATGAAGACGCATTGAGTGGGGTGATCCACAGAGAGTAGCTCAAACCTCCAAAGTGTCAGGCCAGCAGCAGGATATTAGCACTTCAGGGGATGGGTGGGTGTGGCAGTGACATCACAAAGGCCTTTTGCAGGAGCTCAGCCTATTGGTCAAAGTTGTTAGGGAGGTGGTGACCTCAGAGAGAGATGCTCACATCAGCCAGGCAAAACAGGGGCGCAGGGCCAGGGAAACCTCAGAGACCCCTGTGGCTTTGCTTCAGCAAGTCTCCTTCTCGAGCTCTCTTTGAGGACTGAGAGAGTATTAGGGTTCACATATGTGAGTGTGAGCAGGAGCCTCTTTCGAGTTTTCTCCTTTCCTTTTACCCATTTTACTAGAAAACAGAAGTCCCTGTTGAGAAAGTAAGTGCCTCGGAGAGGTTTGTAACCTGTTCAGTCTGATCCACCTGGTGCCATCTGAATTCTAGGCATGGAAAACACTAGTTTAAGGTGGCAGAATTTTATTCCCTCCCTGGGATTTTGTCCCGTAGAATCACTGGGGATATTAGGAAAACAACAAGGAGTCTGGTGGCACCTTAAAGACTAACAGATTTATTTGTGCATAAGCTTTCGTGAGTAAAAACCTCACTTCTTCGGATGCATAGAGTGAAAGTTACAGATGCAGGCATTATATACTGACACATGGAGAGCAGGGAGTTACTTCACAAGTGGAGAACCAGTGTTGACAGGGCCAATTCAAAAATCAGGGTAGATGTAGTCCACTCCCAATAATAGATGAGGAGGTGTCAATTCCAGGAGAGGAAAAGCTGCTTCTGTAGTGAGCCAGCCACTCCCAGTCCCTATTCAAGCCCAGATTAATGGTGTTGAATTTGCAAATGAATTTTAGTTCTGCTGTTTCTCTTTGAAGTCTGTTTCTGAACTTTTTTTGTTCAATGATAGTGACTTTTAAATCTGTAATAGAATGACCAGGGAGATTGAAGTGTTCACTTACTGGCTTATGTATGTTACCACTCCTGATGTCCGATTTGTGTCCATTTATTCTTTTGCGGAGGGACCGTCCGGTTTGGCCAATGTACATGGGAGAGGGGCATTGCTGGCACATGATGGCGTATATGACATTAGTGGATGTGCAGGTGAATGAGTCCCTGATGGTGTGGCTGATGTGGTTGGGTCCTCTGATGCTGTTGCCAGAGTAGATATGGGGACATATTAGGCAACAAGGTTTGCTACGGGGATAGGTTCCTGGGTTGGTGTTTCTGTGGTGTGGTGTGTAGTTGCTGGTGAGTATTTGCTTCAGGTTGGGGGGTTGTCTGTAAGCGAGGACTGGCCTGCCTCCCAAGGTCTGTGAGAGTGAGGGATCATTTTCCAGGATAGGTTGTAGATCGTGGATAATGCGCTGGAGAGGTTTTAGCTGGGGGCTGTATGTGATGGCCAGTGGTGTTCTGTTATTGTCCTTGTTGGGCCTGTCCTGTAGTAGGTGATTTCTGGGTACCCGTCTTGCTCTGTCAATCTGTTTCCTCACTTCCCCAGGTGGGTATTGTAGTTTTACGAATGCTTGATAAAGATCTTGTAGGTGTTTGTCTCTGTCTGAGGGGTTGGAGCAAATTCGGTTGTATCTTAGGGCTTGGCTGTAGACAATGGATCGTGTGATGTGTCTTGGATGGAAGCCGGAGGCATGTAGGTACGTATAGCGGTCAGTAGGTTTCCGGTAGAGGGTGGTGTTTATGTGACCATCACTTATTTGTACTGTAGTGTCCAGGAAGTGGATCTCTTGTGTGGACTGGTCCAGGCTGAGGTTGATGGTGGGGTGGAAATTGTTGAAGTCCAGGTGGAATTCTTCAAGGGCCTCCTTTCCGTGGGTCCATATGATGAAGATGTCGTCAATGTAGCGCAAGTAGAGGAGGGGCACTAGGGGACGAGAGCTGAGGAAGCGTTGTTCTAAGTCAGCCATAAAAATGTTGGCATACTGTGGGGCCATGCGAGTACCCATAGCAGTGCCACTGACTTGAAGGTATAAGTTGTCCCCAAATCTGAAGTGGTTGTGGGTGAGGACAAAGTCACAAAGCTCAGCCACCAGGCTTGCTGTGGCCTCATCAGGGATACTGTTCCTGACAGCTTGTAGTCCATCCTCATGTAGAATATTGGTATAAAGTGCTTCTACATGCATGGTGGCCAGGATGGTGTTTCCAGGAAGAACATCAATGCACTGTAGTTTCCTCAGGAAGTTGGTGGTGTCTCGAAGATAGCTGGGAGTGCTGGTAGCATAGGGCCTGAGGAGAGAGGCCAAATAGCCAGATAATCCTGCCGTCAGAGTGCCAATGCCTGAGATGATGGGGCGTCCAGGGTTTCCGGGTTTATGGATCTTGGGTAGCAGATAGAATACCCCTGGTCGGGGTTCTGGGGGTGTGTCCATGTAGATTTGTTCCCGTACTGTAGCTGGGAGTTTCTTGAGCAAATGGTGTAGTTTCTTTTGGTATTCCTCAGTGGGATCAGAGGATAGTGGCCTGTAGAATGTGGTCTTGGAGAGTTGCCTGGCAGCCTCCTGTTCATAATCTGACCTGTTCATTATGACTACAGCACCTCCTTTGTCAGCCCCTTTGATGATAATGTCAGAGTTGTTTCTGAGGCTGTGGATGGCATTGCGTTCTGTACGGCTGAGGTTATGGGACAAGTGATGTTGTTTGTCCACAATTTCAGCCTGTGCACGTCTGCGGAAACACTCTATGTAGAGGTCCAGTCTGTCATTTCGACCGTCAGGAGGAGTCCACGCAGAATTCTTCTTTTTGTAGTGTTGGTAGGAGGGTTCCTGTGGGTCAGTGCACTGTTCAGTGGTGCGTTGAAAATATTCCTTGAGTCGGAGACGAGGAAAGTAGGCTTCCAGATCACCGCAGAACTGTATCATGTTCGTGGGGACGGTGGGACAGAAAGAGAGTCCCCGAGATAGGACAGACTCTTCTGCTGGGCTAAGCGTGTGGTTGGAAAGATTGACAATGTTGTTAGATGAGTTGAGGGTACCATTGTTATAGCCCCTAGTGGCAGGTATTAGTTTAGATAACTTACAGTCCTTTTTCCTCTGTAGAGAAGTGAAGTGTGCATTGTAAATGGGTTGTCTCATTTTTGTAAAGTCCAGCCACGTGGAAGTTTGTGTAGAAGGCTGGTATTGTATGAGAGTCTCCAGTTCTGAGAGCTCATTCTTGATCTTCTCCTGTCTGCTGTACAGGATGCTGATCAGGTGGTTCCTCAGTTTCTTTGAGAGAGTGTGTGGCACAATCTCTCACCATACTCAGTGTAGTATGTTGATTGCAATGGATTTTTTACCTTCAGTCCTTTTGGTATGATGTCCATCTGTTTGCATTTGGAGAGGAAGATGATGTCTGTCTGTATCTGTGCAAGTTTTTTGTTGAGGTTGATGGATTTCCACTCCATACGGCTAAATTTAGTGCCTTGCATGGTGTCAAGTATCAGGGGGTAGCCATGTTAGTCTGTATCTACAAAAACAACAAGGAGTCTGGTGGCACCTTAAAGACTAACAGATTTATTTGGGCATAAGCTTTCGTGAGTAAAAACCTCACTTCTTCGGATGCATAGAGTGAAAGTTACAGATGCAGGCATTATATACTGACACATGGAGAGCAGGGAGTTACTTCACAAGTGGAGAACCAGTGTTGACAGGGCCAATTCAAAAATCAGGGTGGATGTAGTCCACTCCCAATAATAGATGAGGAGGTGTCAATTCCAGGAGAGGAAAAGCTGCTTCTGTAGTGAGCCAGCCACTCCCAGTCCCTATTCTAGCCCAGATTAATGGTGTTGAATTTGCAAATGAATTTTAGTTCTGCTGTTTCTCTTTGAAGTCTGTTTCTGAAGTTTTTTTTGTTCAATGATAGTGACTTTTAAATCTGTAATAGAATGACCAGGGAGATTGAAGTGTTCACATACTGGCTTATGTATGTTACCATTCCTGATGTCCAACATGGGGACATTAGGGTTTGTCCTTTTCCTTTTCCCTTTTCCTCCATCCCTCCTTCCTTTCTCTTCATCTCTTACTTCTTTTGTCCTTTCTCTTGTTCCCCTCACACCACCAGGAGTGGTGTGTGTGTGTGTGTGTGTGTGTGTGGTGCTGATGGTTCTCTTCTCCTCCCCTTGTGGGGAGTTGATCCAAAACTGTGGGGTTGAAATAGTGCTTGGACCCCACTGACAGTAGATGCTGCCATTGTGTGACTTAGCATTAGTGTCTGGGATGACTTGGGTCAAGATCTCAACCTCCCTGCAACCTACTTCACTGCTGTCAGAATCCCTCCTGCACACCCTGTTAGAGCCGCCTCCCAGCCCAACCTGTGTCGGGGTGGAGAAGAGGGTTCTGATGACTTGAGCTGTGGTTTGGAGGTGGAATATCTGTGAAGGGCACTGAGCAGGAGGTAGCAGGAGCTCACCCTACAAGGAGGGGGGTTGGCTCTGGAGGTTTCTAGAAAGGACAAGAAGACTCCATTTTGGGGTTCAGGAGGTGAATTCATCTCTCATTGATGGGCAGGTGCTGGGTGGAAATGCTGCTGGTTCCAGGTTCCCTTAATTCCCCCTGATTCCTCGGGGCGTTTGAGTCTCTGACAGGTTCTCGTTCCCTTGCAGCAGGAGGACGTCACGGCCAAAATGATGCACCAGCTCCGCATCATCCTGCACTTACGCCACGTGCCTGAGACACTGCAGGGGCTGCGCCTCTGAGGCCTTCAGGAACTCCCGCTCCCTGCTGCAGGTACTGCTCTGGCTCACTGTAAATGGCGAGCTAGTGGAAGGGGAAATGGAGCCCCCTGCCACTCACTAAAAGGGAAAGTGATGGATTCTCCATCTCTTAATGTCATTTAATTTAGACTAGATACCTTTCTGGAATGTTTGTACCCAAAAAGTAACTATTGTACTATACAGGAAGCCCATGATATGCAGGGGCTTAGATTAGATGCTCTAAAGGTCTCTTCTGGCCATAAAGTGTAGTAATTTTGGAAACACGGAGTGTAGCATTGGGAGCAGCCTCTGATGTTTTATTGTCTAGCCGGCTTGCTTCCTAGAATGAAGACCCATTGAGTGGGGTGATTCACACAGAGTAGCTCAAACCTTCAAAGTGTCAGGCCAGCAGGAGGACATTAGCACTTCAGGGTTTGGTTGGGTGTGGCAGTGACATCACAAAGGCCTTTTGCAGGACGTCAGCTTATTGGTCAAATGTGTTAGGGAGGTGGTGACCTCAGAGAGAGATGCTGACATCAGAGAGAGATGCTGACCTGAGGGCCAGGGAAACCTCAGAGACCCCTCTGGCTTTGCTTCAGCAAGTCTCCTCCTTGAGGTCTCTCTTTGAGGAAAGTAAGTGCCTCGGAGAGGTTTGTATCCTGTTCAGTCTGATCCACCTGGTGCCAGCTGAATTCTAAGCATGGAAAACACTAGTTCAAGCTGACAGAATTTTATTCCCTCCCTGTGATTTTGTCCTGTAGAATCACTGGGGACATTAGTGTTTGTCCTTTTCGTTTTACCTTTTCCTCCCTCCCTCCTTCCTTTCTCTTCATCTCTTACTTCTTTTGTCCTTTCTCCTGTTCCCCTCCCACCACCGGGAGTGGTTTGTGTGTGTGTGTGTGTTTGTGTGTTGCTGGGGGTGCTCTTCACCTCCCTTTGTGGGGAGTTCATCCAAACCTGTGTGGTTGAAATAGTGCTTGGACTCCACTGACACTAGATGCTGCCATCGTGTGGATTAGCATTGGTGTCTGGGATGACTTGGGGCAAGATCTCAACCTCCCCGGAACCCACTTCACTGCTGGCAGAATCCCTCCTGCCACCCCTGCTAGAGCCGCCTCCCTGGCCAACCTGGGTGGGGGTGGAGAAGAGGGTTCTGATAACTTGAGCTGTGGTTTGGTGGTGGAACATCTGTCAAGGGCACTGAGAGGGAGGTAGCAGCAGCTCACCCTTCAAGGAGGGGATTTGGCACTGGAGGTTACTAGAAAGGACAAGAAGACTCCATTCTGGGGTTCAGGAGGTGAATTCATCCCTCAGTGGTGGGCAGGTGCTGAGTGGAAATACTGCTGGTTCCCGGTGTCCTTAATTCCCCCTGATTCCTCGGGGCGTTTGAGTCTCTGACAGGTTCTCGTTCCCTTGCAGCAGGAGGACGTCACGGCAAAAGTGATGCACCCGCATAATCCGCCACTTGCGCCAGGTGCCTGAGACACTGCATGGGTTGTTCCTCTGAGTCTTTCAGCAACTCCCGCTCCCTGCTGCAGGTACTGCTCTGTCTCACTGTAAATGGGGAACTAGTGGAAGCGGAAATGGAGCCCCCTGGCACTCACTAAAAGGGAAAGTGGTGGATTCTCCATCTCTTGATGTCATTGAATGAAGACTAGATGCCTTTCTGGAATGTGTGTGCCCAAAAAGTAACTATTGTACTATACAGGAGGCCTATGATATGGAGGGGCTTAGATGAGATGCTCTAAAGGTCTCTTGTGGCCATAAAGTCTACAAATTTTGGAAACACTGAGTGTAGTATTGGGAGCAGCCTGTGATGTTTTACTGTCTAGCCGGCTTGCTTCCTAGAATGAAGACGCATTGAGTGGGGTGATCCACAGAGAGTACCTGTGTCAAGGCTGTATCCCCACTTTGAAGTTTAGGGTACAAATGTAGGGGCCTGCATGAAAACTTCTAAGCTTAACCACCATCCCAAGGCTAATTTCCTCCCCTGGGTAGCCTTGAGAAACCTTTCACCAATTCCCTGGTGAATACAGATCCAAACCCCTTGGATCTTAAAACAAGGAGAAATAAACCATCCCCCCTCCTTCCTCCCACCAACTTCTGGTGAATACAGATCCAACCCCCTTGGATCTAAAAGAAGGAGAAATTAACCATTCCCCTCCTTCCTCCCACCAACTCCTGGTGAATCAAGATCCAAACTCCTTGGATCTTAAAACAAGGAAAAATCAATCAGGTTCTTAAAAATAAGGCTTTTAATTAAAGAAAAAGGTAAAAATCATCTCTGTAAAATCAGTATGGAAATTAACCTTACAGGGTAATCAAACTTAAAGAGCTCAGAGGACTCCCCTCTAGTCTTAGGTTCAAAGTACAGCAAACAAAGATAAACACTCTAGTAAAAGGTACATTTACAAGTTGAGAAAACAAAGGAAAACTAACACGCCTTGTTTGAAATAGGAGAGACTTGTTTAGAAAGATGTGGAGAACCTGGATTGATGTCTGGTCCCTCTCAGTCCCGAGGGCGAACACCCACACAAGCAAAGAACACAAACAAAAGCCTTCCCCTCCCCAAGATTTGAAAGTATCTTGTCCCCTTATTGGTCCTTTAGGTCAGATGCCAGCCAGGTTACCTGAGCTTCTTAACCCTTTAGAGGGAAAAGGATTTTGGAGTCTCTGGCCAGGAGGATTTTATAGTACTGTACACAGGACAGCTGTTACCCTTCCCTTTATAGTTATGACAACCTCAAACCTTCAAAGTGTCAGGCCAGCAGCAGGACATTAGCACTTGAGGGTTTGGTTGGGTGTGGCAGTGACATCACAAAGGCCTTTTGCAGGATGTCAGCTTATTGGTCAAATGTGTTAGGGAGGTGGTGACCTCAGAGAGAGATGCTGACATCAGCCTGGCAGGACAGGAGCACAGGGCCAGGGAAACCTCAGAGACCCCTGTGGCTTTGCTTCAGCAAGTCTCCTTCTCGAGGTCTCTCTTTGAGGACTGAGAGAGTATTAGGGTTCACGTACGTGAGTGCGTGCAGGAGCCTCTTTTGAGTTTTCTCCTTTCCTTTTACTGATTTTACTAGAAAACAGACGTCCCTGTTTAGAAGGTAAGAGCCTCCAAGAGGTTTTGGCAGCTGCTCAGTCTGATCCATCTGGTGCCAGCTGAATTCTAGGCATGGAAAACAGTAGTTTAAGATGGCAGAATTTTATTCCATCCCTTGGATTTTGTGCCGTAGAATCACTGGGGACATTAGGGTTTGTCCTTTTTGTTTTATCTTTTCCTACATCCCTCCTTCCTTTCTCTTCATCTCTTACTTCTTTTGTCCTTTCTCCTGTTCCTCGAAAACTGTGGGGTTGAAATAGTGTTTGGACTCCACTAACACTAGATGCTGCCATCCTGTGGCTTAGCATTAGTGTCTGGGATGACTTGGGGCAAGATCTCAACTTCCCCGCAACCCACTGCACTGCTGCCAGAATCCCTCCTGCCCCCCCTGCTAGAGCCGCCTCCCTGGCCAACCTGGGTGGGGGTGGAGAACAGTGTTTTTTTCATACATTCATAGATTATCGGACTGGAAGGGACCTCGAGAGGTCATCGAGTCCAGTCCCCTGCCCGCGTGGCAGGACCAAATACCATCTAGACCATCCCTGATAGACATTTATCTAACCTACTCTTAAATATCTCAAGAGATGGAGATTCCACAACCTCCCTCGGCAATTTATTCCAGTGTTTAACCACCCTGACAGTTAGGAACTTTTTCCTAATGTCCAACCTAGACCTCCCTTGCTGCATTTTAAACCCATTGCTTCTGGTTCTATCCTTAGAGGCGAAGGTGAACAAGTTTTCTCCCTCCTCCTTATGACACCCTTTTAAATACCTGAAAACTGCTATCATGTCTCCTCTCAGTCTTCTCTTTTCCAAACTAAACAAAGCCAATTCTTTCAGCCTTCCTTCATAGGTCATGTTCTCAAGACCTTTAATCATTCTTGTTGCTCTTCTCTGGACCCTTTCCAATTTCTCCACATCTTTTTTAAAATGCGGTGCCCAGAACTGGACCCA
Organism: Chrysemys picta bellii; assembly: GCF_011386835.1. Taxonomy (NCBI): domain Eukaryota; kingdom Metazoa; phylum Chordata; order Testudines; family Emydidae; genus Chrysemys; species Chrysemys picta. Next base: position 12,061 of record NW_027054079.1, read on the forward strand.
ATACTCCAGCTGAGGCCTAACCAGAGCAGAGTAGAGCGGAAGAATGACTTCTCGTGTCTTGCTCACAACACACCTGTTAATACATCCCAGAATCAGGTTTGCTTTTTTTGCAACAGCATCACACTGTTGACTCATATTTAGCTTGTGGTCCACTATAACCCCTAGATCCCTTTCTGCCGTACTCCTTCCTAGACAGTCTCTTCCCATTCTGTATGTGTGAAACTGATTGTTCCTTCCTAAGTGGAGCACTTTGCATTTGTCTTTGTTAAACTTCATCCTGTTTAACTCAGACCATTTCTCCAATTTGTCCAGATCATTTTGAATTATGACCCTGTCCTCCAAAGCAGTTGCAATCCCTCCCAGTTTGGTATCATCCGCAAACTTAATAAGCGTACTTTCTATGCCAATATCTAAGTCGTTGATGAAGATATTGAACAGCGCCGGTCCCAAAACAGACCCCTGCGATACCCCATTCGTTATGGCTTTCCAGCAGGATTGGGAACTATTAATAACAACTCTCTGAGTACGGTTATCCAGCCAGTTATGCACCCACCTTATAGTAGCCCCATCTAAATTGTATTTGCCTAGTTTATCAATAAGAATATCATGCGAGACCGTATCAAATGCCTTACTAAAGTCTAGGTATACCACATCCACAGCCTCACCCTTATCCACAAGGCTCGTTATCCTATCAAAGAAAGCTATCAGATTGGTTTGACATGATTTGTTCTTCACAAATCCATGCTGGCTGTTCCCTATCACCTTACCACTTTCCAAGTGTTTGCAGATGATTTCCTTAATTACTTGCTCCATTATCTTCCCTGGCACAGAAGTTAAACTCACTGGGGTCTGTAGTTTCCTGGGTTGTTTTTATTTCCCTTTTTATAGATGGGCACTATATTTGCCCTTTTCCAGTCTTCTGGAATCTCTCCCGTCTCCCATGATTTTCCAAAGATAATAGCTAGAGGCTCAGATACCTCCTCTATTAGCTCCTTGAGTATTCTAGGATGCATTTCATCAGGCCCGAGTGACTTGCAGGCATCTAACTTTTCTAAGTGATTTTTAACTTGTTCTTTTTTTATTTTATCTGCTAAACCTACCCCCTTCCCATTAGCATTCACTATGTTAGGCATTCCTTCAGACTTCTCGGTGAAGACCGAAACAAAGAAGTCATTAAGCATCTCCGCCATTTCCAAGTTTCCTGTTACTGTTTCTCCCTCTTCACTAAGCAGTGGGCCTACCCTGTCTTTGGTCTTCCTCTTGCTTCTAATGTATTGATAAAAAGTCTTCTTGTTTCCCTTTATTCCCGTAGCTAGTTTGAGCTCATTTTGTGCCTTTGCCTTTCTAATCTTGCCCCTGCATTCCTGTGTTGTTTGCCTATATTCATCCTTTGTAATCTGTCCCAGTTTCCATTTTTTATATGACTCCTTTTTATTTTTTAGATCATGCAAGATCTCATGGTTAAGCCAAGGTGGTCTTTTGCCACATTTTCTATCTTTCCTAACCAGCGGAATAGCTTGCTTTTGGGCCCTTAATAGTGTCCCTTTGAAAAACTGCCAACTCTCCTCAGTTGTTTTTCCCCTCAGTCTTGATTCCCATGGGACCTTACCTATCAGCTCTCTGAGCTTACCAAAATCTGCCTTCCTGAAATCCATTGTCTCTATTTTGCTGTTCTCCCTTCTACCCTTCCTTAGAATTGCAAACTCTATGATTTCATGATCACTTTCACCCAGGCTGCCTTCTACTTTCAAATTCTCAACGAGTTCCTCCCTATTTGTTAAAATCAAGTCTAGAACAGCTTCCCCCCTAGTAGCTTTTTCAACCTTCTGAAATAAAAAGTTGTCTCCAATGCAGTCCAGGAATTTGTTGGATAGTCTGTGCCCCGCTGTGTTATTTTCCCAACATATAGCCGGATAGTTGAAGTCCCCCATCACCACCAAATCTTGGGCTTTGGATGATTTTGTTAGTTGCTTAAAAAAAGCCTCATCCACCTCTTCCACCTTTTTAGGTGGCCTGTAGTAGACTCCTAGCATGACATCTCCCTTGTTTTTTACCCCTTTTAGCCTAACCCAGAGACTCTCAACACTTCCGTCTCCTATGTCCATCTCTACCTCAGTCCAAGTGTGTACATTTTTAATATACAAGGCAACACCTCCTCCCTTTTTCCCCTGTCTATCCTTCCTGAGCAAGCTGTACCCATCCACACCAACATTCCAATCATGTGTATTATCCCACCAAGTTTCAGTGATGCCAACAATGTCATAGTTGTATTTATTTATTAGCACTTCCAGTTCTTCCTGCTTATTTCCCATACTTCTCGCATTTGTATATAGGCATCTAAGATACTGGTTTGATCTTTCCTCCCAGTTTTGTCCTGACCCTCCTTTCCCTCTGACAATATAGCCCACACTCCCTCTCGTTTTTGACCCATCTCCCCGGTCTCCATGTTCCCCACTTACCTGTGGGCTTTGCTCACCTGTCCCCGTCGAACCTAGTTTAAAGCCCTCCTCACTAGGTTAGCCAGTCTGTGTCCAAAGGTACTAATAACTTGAGCTGTGGTTTGGAGGTGGAACAGCTGTCAAGGGCACTGAGGGGGAGATAGCAGGAGCTCATCCTTCAAGGAGGGGGGTTGTCACTGGAGGTTACTAGAAAGGACAAGAAGACTCCATTCTGGGGTTCAGGAGGTGAATTTATCCCTCAGTGGTGGGCAGGTGATGGGTGGAAGTAGTGCTGGTTCCAGGTGCCCTTAATTCCCGCTGATTCCTCGGGGCGTTTGAGTCTCTGACAGGTTCTCGTTCCCTTGCAGCAGGAGGACATCACGGCCAAAAGTGATGCACCAGCTGCGCATCATCCGGCACTTGCGCCAGATTCCTGAGACACTGCAGGGGCTGTGCCTCTGAGGCCATCAGCAACTCCCGCTCCCTGCTGCAGGTACTGCTCTGTCTCACTGTAAATGGGGAGCTAGTGGAAGGGGAAATGGAGCCCCCTGGCACTCACTAAAAGGGAAAGTGGTGGATTCTCCATCTCTTGATGTCATTGAAGGAAGACTAGATGCCTTTCTGCAATGTGTGTGCCCAAAAAGTAACTATTGTACTATACAGCAAGCCTATGGTATGCAAGGGGTTAGATGAGATGCTCTAAAGGTCTCTTCTGGCCATAAAGTCCCCCATTGGGAGCAGCCTCTGATGTTTTACCGTCTAGCCGGCTTGCTTCCTAGAATGAACAGGCATTGAGTAGGGTGATCCACAGAGAGTAGCTGAAACCTTCAAAGTGTCAGGCCAGCAGCAGGACATTAGCACTTCCGGGGAAGGGTGGGTGTGGCAGTGATATCACAAAGGCCTTTTGCAGGACGTCAGCCTATTGGTCAAAGGTGTTAGGGAGGTGGTAACCTCAGAGATAGATGCTGCCATCAGCGAGGCAGTACAGGGGCGCATGGCCAGGGAAACCTCAGAGACCCCTGTGGCTTTGCTTCAGCAAGTCTCCTTCTCGAGGTTTCTCTTGAGGACTGAGAGAGTATTAGGATTCACGTATTTGAGTGAGAGCAGGAGCCTCTTTCGAGTTGTCTCCTTTCCTTTTACTGATTTTACTAGAAAACAGACATCCCTGTTTAGAAAGTAAGAGCCTCCAAGAGGTTTTGGAACCTGCTCAGTCTGATCCATCTGGTGCCAGCTGAATTCTAGGCATGGAAAACACTAGTTCAAGGTGGCAGAATTTTAATCCCTCCCTGTAATTTTGTCTGGTAGAATCACTGGGGACATTAGGGTTTGTCCTTTTCGTTTTACCTTTTCCTCCACCCCTCCTTCCTTTCTCTTTATCTCTTACTTCTTTTGTCCTTTCTCTTGTTCCCCTCCCACCACCAGGAGTGGCATATGTGTGTGTGTGTGTGTGTGTGTGTGTTTTGCTGGGGGTGCTCTTCACCTCCCCTTGTTGGGAGTTGATCCAAAACTGTATGGTTGAAATAGTGCTTGGACTCCACTGACACTAGATGCTGCCATCGTGTGGTTTAGCATTAGTGTCTGGGATGACTTGGGGCAAGATCTCAACCTCCCCGCAACCGACTTCACTGCTGCCAGAATCCCACCTGCCCCCCCTGCTAGAGCCGCCTCCCTGGCCAACCTGGGTTGGGGTGGATAAGAGGGTTCTGATAACTTGAGCTGTGGTTTGGAGGTGGAACAGCTGTCAAGGGCACTGAGGGGGAGGTAGCAGGAGCTCACCCTACAAGGACGGTGGTTGGCACTGGAGATTACTAGAAAGGAGAAGACGACTCCATTCTGGGGTTCAGGAGGTGAATTCATCCCTCAGTGGTGGGCGGGCGCTGGGTGTAAATACTCCTGGTTCCAGGTGTCCTTAATTGCCCCTGATTCCTCGGGGCATTTGAGTCTCTGACAGGTTCTCGTTCCCTTGCAGGAGGAGGACCTCACGGCCAAAGGGATGCACCAGCTCCGCATCATCCGGCACTTACGCCATGTGCCTGAGACACTGCAGGGGCTGTTCCTCTGAGGCCTTAGCAACTCCCTCTCCCTGCTGCAGGTACTGCTCTGGCTCACTGTAAATGGGGAGCTAGTGGAAGGGGAAATGGAGCCCCCTGGCACTCACTAAAAGGGAAAGTGGTGGATTCTCCATCTCTTGATGTCATTGAATGAAGACTAGATGCCTTTCTGGAATGTGTGTGCCCAAAGAGTAACTATTGTACTGTACAGGAAGCCTATGATATGCAGGGGCTTAGATTAGATGCTCTAAAGGTCTCTTGTGGCCATAAAGTCTACTAATTTTGGAAACACGGAGTGTAGCATTGGGAGCAGCCTCTGATGTTTTACTGTCTAGCCCACTTGCTTCCTAGAATGAAGACGCATTGAGTGGGGTGATCCACAGAGAGTAGCTCAAACCTTCATAGTGTCAGGCAAGCAGCAGGACATTAGCACTTAAGGGTTTGATTGGTG
>NW_027054080.1:0-17000 GCF_011386835.1 Chrysemys picta bellii
CCCATGAAGAGCCAAGTTCTTTATGGAAATGGCTAAGTAACCTGTTCAATTTCTCTGGCATAGGAAACTGGTTGTTTCAGGGAGCACTGACTATCCTGTTTGGAATCGTAATGATTTTTGTATGTTTTCAGTTAATCTCCTGTTGTATCCAGAATTGTGTAAGGTATGCCACCCAGGTGACTGCCCCAAAACAGAGTGCTAATATAATGATTTTGAATATCGCTGATGAACAAAGGGATAAAGAACGGTTGATATGTGGAACCCAGTAATTGTTGGTCATAGCGTAGCTTGATCAAAAGGAGGGATTGTAAAAGTAGAATGGATTAAAGAAATGCTGTATGTACCTTTAAGCAGAAATAAGGAATGCTGAAATACAGGTGTCAGGAAAAGGAACATTAAGACATAAACAATGAATCCACTTAAGCTAATTGTGGAACATCAGCTGAAGATCTGTAAAACTTAGTATGTAAATTGAATATGTATGTCTAGCCTCAGGTAAACTTGTCAGTTCTGCTTTCTTTGTCCTCTTGTTAAGTTCGCACCCTTTTTACCTGTATAAACTAAGGTAGTGTGGGTCTTGGAAGGGGGGCTCACCTTATCTGAATGTATTAGCAGAGCGCTGTGCTAATAAACGGAGTAGTCTTGACAAATTGTGAGTCCTGATTCTAACTTTGACACTTTCCAGCCTCCGGAGCGCTCTCTGTCGGCCAGTGTCTCGCTACTGCTGGGCCCCCGTGTCCCTCCTGGACCCTGGTGCCCCTTTCCGCCGGGTTGCTGCCCCTTGGCAGTACCCCCACAGTCTCTGGGTCTCCCCCTCCCAGGGAACCCCCACCCCCTATCCCCACCTCAGTATATGGCTACTGCCAGTCACCATCGAGCCCCCGTTCACTGGGGCTGACTGCAGTATAATTGCCACTTATCACCAGCAAGGGGAGGTTTGGACCTGCTGCCTTCACCTACCCCTGGGCTGCCCCTGCAACCCCAGTACCTTTTTGGCCTTACACTAGGCCCACAGCCTGGGGGATTTCCAGGCCAGAACTCCCCAGCTCCTATGGCCTTCCCCCCAGCCCTGCTCCACCTCAGGTACCTTGGTACGCTTCTAGCAGCCAGGTCCCTCCCTCTCAATAGGCGAAAGAGAGAGTGTCTGCCTAGCTCCAGCCTAGCAGCCCCTTTATAGGGCCAGCTGCGGCCTGATTGGGGTGTGGCCCCAGCTGAGACTGCTTCCCCAATCAGGCTTTTCCCCAGCTACAGCCCTCTCCAGGGCTGTTTTTAAGCCCTTCGGGGCAGGAGATGGTGACCACCCCTCTACCGACCCCACCTCGATGTCAGGCCTTCGGCTGTCACTCTTCTCGGGGCTGGATTCTGCAATCCCCTCCCTCCAGAGCAGGCCTGGGCTGCAATTCACAACGGTTAGCTCAGCAGAGGTGAGGTCAGTTCAGCATCTATGGCCCTGTTCTCTGCCGGGTCGTGGCTGGGTTAGGCAGTGACCAGCCAGCTCTCAGAAAGTGAAGTCCTATTTATTCACAACAAAAACATTTCTGAGCAAATGTCTCTGAACCTAATAATCAGCGTATGCAAGGTCTAGCTCAGCAGGTGCTCACCACTGCCCCCAGGATGACCCTGGCAGGTTTTTAAGATCCTGCCACAGGTCCTGTCTGGTCACCAATTCCGGTCAATTCTGTATCCAGAGGGAGAGTCCAAAAAGAGTCCCCAAACGAGTCCAAGAATCTCAAGCTTTTTTCCCCTTATTTATACATTAGTAATAGAATGACATGTCCCTTAAAGGCAGTTCCAATGGGCAAGCAAGAAGCTCCTTCTGATTATTGATTAACCAGGTGTGGGTTTTTCCAGAGTTTGCAATCTTGAGACCCCACTAGACATTCCTGGGGCACATCCTGCTCTTTCAAAATGCATGGATCAGCAACTTCAACACAATTCTAATCATGGAAGGATGCGGGGTCAAGCTGCCCTTTCTGTGGCACCCCAATCTTCCCTCCCCTCCTGCCTTGGTCAAGCTGAGATTGCTTAATGGCCAATTTACAGCTTGCTGACTAGGCCGCCTTTAACAATAAGCCATAGTGGTTTCAAGCACTTTACTGGTTTGCCAAAATCTCCCCGTACACCTTCTGCCCATGTCCCTACCCCGCAGCTGGAGCCCCAGGGCAGTCGAAGCCCTGAGCCTCCCCAACACCGCCCAGAAGTGCCCTGAGGCCCCCCCGCCCACCTGCCCAGAGCTGCCCTGGGCCAGCCACAGCCACGCCATGCCTCCTCTCCCCAGAGCCCAAGCCGCTGCAGGAAAAGCCTCTCACTCTCATCTGAAGAAGCTTTGAGATGCCCCATACAGGTTCTGGGGCAACTGAGGAGTTGGTATGTGTTACTCAGCTTCTGGGGCTCATCAGTAATCTCTCTGGAGTCCAGGGAGATTACTGATGAACCCAGGAAGCTGAATAGCAGATACCGCCTCCTCAGCCACCCTGGAACCTGCATGCGGCATAATAGATAAAAAAAAAAAACCCTAACCTATTATACCCGCCACCCATGTGTACACTTCAATACTACAGTCACACAGCTGCACTGCTGTTGTGCTTCAGTGTAGACACACCCTATGCCAGCAGGAGGGGACCTGGTCAATGGCCAGGGCTCCTGGATGCTACCGTAATACACCTAATAACCAACGTACAGCGCCTAACACCATGAGTTCCTACTCCACAGCTCGGGCTCCTGCCAGGCATCTTTTCACCATCCAGGGACTGATTCCCCATTAAACCAAGGCCTCTTTGCAATGCTCTAGCAGGGGAAAGGAGCCTTGGAGTGGGTCTCCTGTTTTGCAGGTCACTTTTAATTTCACTTCTAACTCTGTGGTTAGTTAATTAAGGCTCATTAAGAGCTTGCAGATGCTCAGGTGAAATGGACGATTTAAGTGCAGCGTTATGGTTTGAAGGAGAAGAGTCACCACTAACTGTTTTGTTTCTACCTTCCATGCTCTGCCCTGTCTTATGCACATATTGGGTGGAGGGATACCCATTATACGTCGAATGGGCGAAGGGATACCCTTTATGCAAATCAGCGATGAGTCTGGTGGCACTGCACCACAGCCACTGACATCACATAAGAAGGCACAGTCAGCCAATCAGCATGTGGCTATAAGATGTGCTCATATTCCATGGCAGACACACCTGGGGATAAGATACTGGGGGACACTCGGGCAGAGCTGAGGCCAGAAGCCAGCCCGGTGTGAATGGGAGTAACCCGCTCTGAGGTGCGGGCAGAAGCTGGTTCCCTGGTGTATTAAACAACACCAGCCTAAACCATCTCTGCACCCATTGTTTCCTGGGGAGGGCAGGTGGGTGAGGGAACTCAGAGGCTGGGAGTGAGGACATCTGAGTTTGATGTACAGCTCTGGGAGTGGAGTGGGGTCTAGTGGTTAGAGCGGGGTGGGACTTTCACCTTTAATAATGTAACTGTCAGAGTAAGGGATCTTCGCTCAGTCTGACCCTCAGCTTCCATCTTCTCTCAGCCCCACTGGGAGTCACCAACTTCCTCCTTGATGGCTCTTCCCCATTCTCCTTGCTTGTTACCTCACAGGACCCTTTGGTGCAGCAGAAATGGCTTCACTTCTGCTCTTGCTTCAAGCCCACGCCCTTCCCCCAGCCAGCCCATGCTGGTGTCTGATGCTCTGGGAAGCCAGAGGGGTGGGAGCTGCCATAGGCCAGGCCAGAGGAGATAGAGGCTGGGGGAGTGGGGGGGGATCCCAGCCGAGGAGAGGTCTGGAAGTGAGGGAGAGGCAGGAGCTGTGATAGCCCAGGCCGGAGGAGATGGAAGCCAGGGTGGGAATCTCCACTGAGGGGGAACTGGATTCATGGGAGGTCAGAGGGGAGGGAGCTGCCATTGGCCAGGCCAGAGAAGATGAAGGCTGGGATGGGGTTGGGTCTCCGGGAGGAGCTGCCCAGAGACAAAGACCTAGATGAGGGTTTCAGCGGTTCAGCATTCTCAGGAACTCAGACAAGAACTGGCTTTTCCCTTTGTAAGACAGGAGCTGCAGCAGCTTGCCAGAGCCGACATGGCCTCACAGAGCAGTGAGGACATCATCAAGCTGTCGAGGGAGGAGCTGGAGGCCCTGAAAGCTGCCTTTGAGGAGGGGAACCTTGCCGGAGTGGCCTCCAGGCTGCAGGAAATGCTGGAGTCGCTGGAGAGCATCCAGCTGGATGTGGGCATCAGGGGCGAGACCGGCTCCGGGAAGTCGTCCTTTGTCAACGCCCTGCAGGGCCTAGGCGATGAGGATGCAGGTGCCGCCCGCACCGGTGTGGTGGAGACCACCAGGGAGCCGACTCCATACCAGCATCCCCGGTACCCCAACGTGACCATCTGGGACCTGCCGGGGATCGACACACCCGATTTCCACCCCGACGCCTACCAGGAGCAGGTCGGCTTCTCGCGCTACGACATCTTCTTCATCATCGCCTCGCAGCGCTTCACCGCCAACCACGCTGCTATGGCCCGCCACATCCAGGCTATGGACAAGAACTTCTACTTCGTCCGCTCCAAGGTGGATGTAGACCTGGATTCCTCCCTCAGGCGCCAGCCATCCAGCTACAGCGAGGTGGGGGTGCTGCAGGAGATCCGGCAGAACTGCCTGGAGGGTCTGCGGGCCCAAGGCATCCGCTCGCCCCAGGTCTTCCTCCTCTCGGCTTTTGATCTCAGCAAGTACGACTTTCACCTCCTGGGGGAGACGCTGGAGAGGGAGCTGAGCCACCACAAGCGGCACGCCTTCCTGATGGCCCTGCCCAACATCTCCCTGCACATCCTGGAGAAGAAGAAGGCTGCCATGCTGAAGCAGATGTGGCTGGTCTCCACCATGGCCTGTGGTGTCCACGCCGCGCCCATCCCAGGGCTCCTGATCTCCTGCGATGTGGACATCCTGGCCAGGACCCTGCAAGGTTACTGCAAGAGCTTTGGCCTGGATGACGACTCTCTGGAGAAGCTGGCAGCAAAAGTGGGGAAGCCGGTGGGACAGATGAAGGCTGTTATCGAGGCACCACTGGCCCAGGAGATCTCCAACAGCCTGGTGGTGCAGCTGCTGATACAGGCAGGTGGCAAGGTGCCAAAGCTATCCAAGGAGGTGCTGCGCTCTGTCCCTGTGCTGGGCTCCATGGCCTCTGGAGCACTGTCTTTTGCCACCGCTTACAAGATGCTGAGGAGTTTCATGGATGAGGTGACTGCCAGTGTCCAGAGGTTGCTGATCAAAGCCTTCGAGGTGGATGCTGAGAAATGAGCCAGAGAGGAGGAGAGAGAAAGATCAAGACACCTTCTAGGGAGGGAAAGTGGAGACAGGACCCCGACATCCCCAGGAAATCCCCCGAGCTTCCTACCAAATGTCAGAATTTCATTCCCTAGCTGGATAGAAAATACAGCAATGAATTTCTAAAGATTCTGTTGCAGTTACTTTGCTTTTTAAACCTCAAATATCAGATCTGGTTCTGCTCTCACTGACACTGGCGCAAACCGTAAATCCATTGTAAATATGTTGTCATAAACTGGGGGTATCGCCACTACCAGTAAACACCTAATTGTAAAATGGGCATAACTCTGGTGTAAACTGGGAAGAACTCCATTGTACATACATAGTTTAAAGCTGTGAGGAGCTCCATTAGATGTAAACCAGAGACAGATTTTAAGTGAGTACAAGCAGTGAGGCATAAAAGTCAAAAATGGTTACAAGAAAAATAAAGATAAAACACTTACTAGTGTTTAATTTACCAAACTGTATTAGATTCAAGCAAAATTTCTCACCGCATGCTCCAGCAGATTACTGACCGAACTCTCAGATCAGGAGCTCTCCCCTGGAGTCCAACGGCTGTTCTCCTTTGTCTTCTTAGGTATGATGCCAGAGACAGACAGGGAGTGAGACGAGGGGTGTCTTGGGGTACCCACCCCTTCTTTTTCTAGTCCTGACCCCCTTTGAGAAGCATTTCCAGCTGGGAGCCAGGCGACAGGCAGGCTGGTAGAGAAAGAAAATTTCAGGCTGTTTCTTTGCTACGCTGTAGATTTTTGTCCCTGCCCCCTTCCTCGCCAAAGAATGGCCACTTAGCAGGTATGTTCATCAGCCTTGTTGACAGATGGCTGAGGAGTCAGTTTGCCCTTTGTCTCTGAGGAATTGTTTAGCCACTCCCCAGACTAATCTGGGAAACACACTTCAGTCATGATTTCAGATTATGTCCATAACTTTACATATAACGCTGCTACGTTAATTTTGCCATGATGTTACCGATCAGCAAGTTATCAGTTTTTAACTGATACCTCACAAGGCATACCTTGTACAGACACTCTTACAATAGTCTGTAGGGTGTGAACACTGGTATTTTCTGTCACAATGGGGGACCGACACACCCCAGACATGAGACACATGGGACTAAAGGATACTGGTGAGTAGACAGTGGGGACTGGAGCAGAAAGGGTATTATACTGTAAAGAGACAGCTGTGTGATCCTGTGGTGAGTGGGAATCTAGCAATCTAGGTTCTAGTCCCAACATTGCCACTGACCTGCTGGATGACCCCAGGCGAGTCCCTTCTAGTCTTTGGGCCTCAGTTTTTCTCTGTAAATTGGGGTACTGATGCTGATTCCTTTTGGAAAGCACAGCACTTTTGATCTGGGTATCCCAGATCTCGTGCTGTGCGAGAGCGAACCATTCTAACTGAAAGATGAAAAATGACAAATTAAATAAATTCTTCTGATTGTTCTTAGTGGCCAGAGGCATTTCTGAACATCAAGCATGTGACGATGTGTGAATGTTCCATAATATTTTGTATTAATATTGTGTGTGCCTCAGTTTCCCCATATGGTGCTTGGTTAACTAGGTAGTGGGAAAAGGTTGTTTGCTCATTGCAGAGACCCAGCGATACAGACGTGACTGATGTCTAGCTGTTTAGAGCCTGGAGCCCCAAGCCCATGGAGAGTCTGAGAAGACAAAGGCCACTCGAATTGCTCAGACATTTGGCACCTAGCGATTAACGACCATGGATGGCCTACCCTCCGCAGGAAGCCAGTCAGATGTGACCAGCTGGAGAACAAAGGGCTAAGGAGGTGAGGTCAGGTGACAATGTTTGCCCTGGAACAGAAACAAAGTATGGAAGAAGGGCCCAATGGGGATGTGAAGTGTGGGCTGCTGGAAGCAAGAGATGCTCCTGGACTGGGACTGAAGAGGGGTCAGAGGGCTCTGTGCTTTGGGCTGACCCAGATGGACCAGGCTGTAACTTTCAGTTCTCTGGGCTAACCAAGGACCTGCCACACTGTGTTCCAGATGGCTAATAAACCCTGCTGCTCTCACCACGCTGGCTGAGAGTCACTGCGCATGCTGAAGGTGGGGGTGAATTGCTCCCTTTGGGTGTTCAAGTCTGTCTCAGGGTCCAACTCAGCTGGACTCGTGTGACGCAGGGATGCTGAAGGCTCTGAGGTTCGGCCTAAGGTGGCGGTGAATCCAAGTGGCTTCCCCTAGTGAGAGCATGACCCTAAAGCGGGTTGGGTGTAGGGACTGTTCCAGAGCTGTGACAAAGGGCAGAGACACTGCTTAAATGAAACCTAAATAGCCACGTTCCTGCTTTAATCTGTCTTGTTATTATAGCAGTGGAGGATCTACAGAGCTGCAACTTCCTTCTTGGCTTCATCAGGACCATTCAACTCCACCACCTGAATCAACACTCAGCCCCAGCATGCAAATAATCAGTGATAATGCAGTAATATCAGGCCCGTCATGTGCTATTGCATCAACCTGGAGTTTCCTGGGTGGACTGCCGGACCTTGTTTTGAAGGGCAATACATTCAGATACCTGGAACATGAACTAGATTTGACCCTGTTTAATGTTTCTGCTGGAAACCCTCTGCCCAGCCCCTGCATACGTGGCTGGAGAGTTCTGGTATTTGTAAGCTGTGTTTGCTTTTATTGGGTGGCTCCACTCCCTTTAAAAGTTAGATCTGCGACTGGTGCATCAGAGGAATCGCTCTGTCTCTCTGGTCAGAAGCTTCTGATGCTGAAATCTGCTGTTAGACGCCTCAGCGACACTGGAACTGGGAATCAAGTGAGTCCTGACCCTTCCCTTAGTACATTACTCTGCGATGTCACGTAGCAGTAGTTGTGATATGTCAACATGACAATAGTAGCTTTAAAAAGCCCAAGTCATTGTTGGTTTCTCTACATCTGTAAAATGAGGATAACACTACTGAGCTGCTCTGTAAAGTGCTTTGAGATCTACTCATGACAGCACTAGACATTATTATTACACAGCATCAGCATGGGTTTGTCTGGCTCCCCAGCACCACAGCACACATGAGCCTCAATGCACTAATCCTCAGAGCACCTGGTGAAGTAGGGACGGTTCTCGCCCATTTTACAGCTGGGGAGCTGAGCCCAGAGAGAGCCCATCACCTGCCCAAGGAGTCAGTGACGGAGGGGGGAATTGAACCCAGCTCTCCTGAATCTGAGCCTTAACAAGCCCCCTCTGCCTGCCTCTAGCACTGGGCAGCTGTGCTGCAGGGCCCTTTGGCTGGGCTCGTGAAGCTGTGGCCATGCAGTGGGGGGGAAGGTGCCAGGGCATGAGTGAAATGTGCTGGTGTCGATTCTGCTGCAAAGCAAGGAGAGAGACTCCTAGAAAAAGGTCTGAATTGGGGTTTGGGTACTGATCCCCTCGCTTCCCTTCCCTGGACCTGATCCCAGCGCTGACTGGAGCCAGTGTGAGGCATTCCATTGACTTCAATGGGCTTCAGGTCAGGGTCTATCTGCCTCAGTCTCCCCAACTACAAAATGGGTATACTGAGACCTGGCCACCCTGCAGCGTTGATGCGAGGCTCAGTTAGCAGAAGAAGTGCAGGAGGAAGGCTTGCTCTGTGCACATGATGCTACCTGGAGTCCTCCCAGTGCCCCGTGCAGCACTCCCCTGGTGCTCCCCTCCCAGCCCTGCTCACCTCAGCTTCCCATCCCACAAGCCCATCACTGAACCATTGCTGAGCCCTCAGTAGGCTCTGAAGATGAAAACTGCTCTAAGGATATCACTGCAAGGCCAACCCCACTCCGGCAAACCCCCACTGAACTCAAGGGCTGCAGGGAGTTAGTGCCAAGGGCAGGTTATGCAGAGAGCCAGGGCAGCCCTGGGAGCAGGAGATTTGGGGAGAAGCTGCCCCCCACCCCCACCTCCTGTGCTCTGTGACACTAACTAGCCCCAGCCTGGCTATTAACCAGCAGATCTACTGTTTTCTCTGCTGCAAAGTCAACAATGAAGCAACTCGCTCTCCTGCTGCTCCTCATCTCAGTGACCAGGGCGACCCCTTGCGGTAAGTGGCTGTTTCGTTTTCCTCTTGTGGGAACTAATTCTCCCGAACTCTGACCCTGCCTCTGGGGCCAGGGCTGTGATACATGCAGGGGAAGAGCTGGGCGGGTTGCTACAGGGGAGGCTTTGCTGATACACAAGTGAGGCAATAGCGACCCCAACTGGCAGGCAGCCTCCTTCCACCCCTGGTTCATAATGTTGCCAGCACAGAGTGCCCGAGGCAAAGCAACAGCGGGGTTCGTTGCCCGGTGTGCTTCGCGCCAATAAACACACCAGGGGGAGAAGCAAACAAAGTTTATTTGGGGTCCCAAAGCGGTGCTAGGAGACAGGCACGTCTCAGATCAAGCACACTAACAGGAACAGTTTTTCTTCTTTTATACATTTTGCAGTTAAGCCTCACCCCCCCCTTTCCCGTCTAGCCCTCCCTTTCTCTCCCCCCCATTCCTCCCTCTACCCCTCCCGTCCCTGGTAATAGTTACTAAGCAAATAACGATTACATTTAAGCAGTTAAGTCATTCTTGGCAGCTATAAGCCTAGCTTGTTAGTAACTTCTTTAAACCGTTATCTTGTCCTTTTTCCCTTCAGCCAGAAACATGCAGGCCTCATTATTACCGCTTGAGCAGGGGCTTGCACACAGATAACTGGTTGCTTACATATTCCAATTGCACCTGGCTTTTGAGGTTGATTAGAGTTTAAACATGGAAGAATAGAGTTTGGTTCACTTAAGCCTAGTGCAGGAAGGCTTCATTGACACTTAGTGGCCTTCCACCCTCCCAAGTTACCTAGGGTGAGGCCTAGTGACGTCAACAATAAGGAACCTGCTCCAGTGAATTTCTTCTGTACATATCGTGGAGCCCAGGTTTGCAGAGATGGCAGGGGCAGCTCCAGGCACCAGCGCACCAAGCGCGTGCCTTGGGCAGCAAGCCGCGGGGGGGGGCAGCCTCAGGCTCCCTTCGGTGGCATGCCTGCGGGAGGTCCGCCGGTCCCGCGACTTCTGCGGCAATTTGGCAGCGGGTACACCGAAGCTGTGGGACCGGCGGACCTCCCGCAGGCATGCCGCCAAAGGCAGCCTGCCTGCCGTGCTTGGGGCGGCAAAATACATAGAGCCGCCCCTGAGAGGTGGGCACCTAAAGGGATTACTTTTATTACTCTGTGTTACAGTCGTGCCTAGGTGCCCCAGTCCTGGACCCGGCCCCTGTGGTTCCAGGCGCTGTACAAACCCAGAACAGCACCTAATGGCTGACAATCTAAGTATAAAAAGTTTCACTCTGAAGCCGTTCTGGCCCCATACATAGTAACAGAGAAAACTCCTAACTAACCCCAAGTCACCCCCTGTGCAGCCGAGAGCGTGGGTGTTGCTGAACTGAAACTCGCCATCCGTGACCTGCTGGAGAACTGGGAAGACACGTCCTACTCCCAGAGCGGCCAGAGCTACCAGAGCCTGCCCCGCAGCTGCAAGGAAATTAAAGCCACCCGGGACGGGGCTGGAGGTGAGTGCGGAGGAAGCATCCCTGGACCTGCAGAAGCTGCTTTGCCTCTGCTAGGTGCCTGCTCCAGACCCAGTGTAAAGGCCACAGCTGGGTCCAGTCCGTTCAGATGCACCCGGGCAGCTCTGTGCTGGGAGCAGGGGCACCTGCCTGCCCGTGGGCACAGTGGGGAACCGCATTCCCAGAGCTGGCTGTGAGACACTCTGCTAGCCCTGCCAGCCCCAGCAGGCGGGAGATGTGCTGCAGCTGACAGCTCCCTCCTGCTCCAGCCTGTCTGCCTTGTCAGCAAACTCCTCAGGGCCCAACCAGCCTAAACTCGCCTAGCCGGTAACTCAGTGAACTCCAGCCCCCGAGCTCCGTGGAGACGTCTCTCTAGCACTGCACAGGACAGGAGCGACATGAGAACTCAGCTCTCTGCCACACCCTGCTGCTCAGGCCCCCGCCACACACAGCAGCTGCCGGCAGAGAAAAGCTCATTGGGGCTTGTGACGGTGCGGGACTCACCCCTGTGGCGCCTCCTGCTGGCTGGCACAGGGAATTAGCTTTCGAGCCCTCAGAGCACCCTCTGCAGGCTGGTGTCCTGCTGCTGCTGTGTTCCTCCCAGCACCCCGGTGCCCTTTGCCCTAGGGTGCTGCCTCTCCAGGCAATACCCCACAGATCTGGGTCTCCCCTCCCCGGGGAACCCCCACCCTCTATCCCCACCTTGCCTCAGCCTATGATCACCCCGCTACAGGGCTCCTGCTGCCTCGTTAGGGGCCAGCTGGTCTCCCCCAGCAGAGAGTTTCAGAGGCACAAGTGGCACAGAGGCGCCCAACTCCCATTGCCCAGCGTGTGCCTCTGAAAATCCCGCCCCCCCCCATGGACCGTGGCATGAGTCTCAGCTGGAGGAAGGGCATGCAGGACTCAGACAGGGACCCAGAGGCTGCTCTTGGGGCTGAGCCCCTCCAGTGCCAGGCGACATCCAGGCCGGGGCGGGTGCTCAGCACCTTTGACAGTCCGGGTGTAGCCAGTGGGTGGCAGATTCTTTGCCTGACTCTGTTCCACCCATTGTTCCACCCCCAGACCGAGTCACCGCAGGCTCAGGCCCAAAAGAGGGACACAGCGCGGGGACACAGACAGCAGGAGGGGCAGGGGGCTCTGAATGAGCCCTGGGGCCTTTCCTGAGCACAAATGGCCCCCGGGCCTGATTCTCGGTTACACTTAGGCCTGGTCTGCGCACGGCGTCTGTGCTGGTGTCACTGTGACGGGTCGGGGGATGGGTTTTCCTGATATATTGATACCAATCCAGCCCCGGTGTGAACACAGTTATACTGGGGGAAAGGTACTTTAGACAGGGACAGCCTATTTCCCTCCCCTATGGGAATGGCTATCCCAGTATAAAGCCCCTTGTGTGGAAAGGCTCAGTCCATGTCCTCTGGGAGTCCCTGTAATTTGCACTCACTTCCTGCTGCCAAGGGGCTTTAGTGTCCCTGGGAATCAGGCTGCTGTGCTCCCGGATGCAGGGGCACGTCCTGCTCCAGTGACTCCGGGTGTGGGCCCTGCTGCAGGGCACTAGAAACTCCTCACCTGGGCGTTGCCCATTTAATGGCTGGCTCCGAGAGGGCCCTGCCCCTTTCCCCGGCCCTGGCTGACCAGCTCAGTGCTCCCCACTTCCCACCCCGCCCCCTGCAGATGGGATTTACACCCTGCGCACCGAGAACGGCGAGACCTACCAGACCTTCTGCGACATGACCACTAAGGGGGGCGGCTGGACCCTGGTGGCCAGCGTGCACGAGAACAACGCCTACGGGAAGTGCACCAATGGCGATCGCTGGTCCAGCCAGCAGGGGAACGACGTCAACTATCCAGAGGGAGACGGCAACTGGGCCAATTACAACACCTTCGGCTCTGCGGTGGGCTCCACCAGTGATGACTACAAGGTGGGGTCCCCTTCTCCATGGCCAATAGCTACTTGCTGGGGAGAGAGGGTGCGTTAGAATGTGGTTGAATGCACATGGGCAGGTGGGAGACATGGGCATGGGGGTTATATGGGGGGATGGCCCAGTGGTCAAGGCAGTGGTGTAGGGCTAGGCAGCCCTGGCTTCCATTCCGTGCCCTGCCACAGGCCCCCAGTGTGACCTAGGGCAAGTCACCTAGTCTCTGTGCCTCCGTTCTCCCCCGTACAATGGGGAAGGTGCTTCTCTGCCTCGCGGGGCGGGTGTTACAATAAATATACCACAGCTGGTGATGTGCCCAGATGCCCGGTGATGTAAGTACCTGGGATGTGGTTAAGAAGTTTCATCTGGGTCCTTGCTTTTCAGAACCCTGGTTATTACGATCTCCAAGCCCAGGACCTGTCTGTGTGGCACGTAACTAACAAGACGCCTCTGAAGGAATGGAAGAACAAGTCCATCCTGAGGTACCACACCGAGACCAGCTTCCTGTCCTCGGAGGGGGGGAACCTCCTCAAACTCTACCAGGTGATGGCACTGGGCTGGGGGCTTTGGAGGGGTGTGTGCAGGAGGGTCCGGGTGGCTCTGCTGGCCCCAGTGTAGATGGAGGAGCTGGGGTGAACAAATTCTCAACACTCTAAAAGTGCTCCATGCTGGGGGGCCGATAATGGGACAAGGAGCCTTCCCCTAGACACAGCCTGTTGGAATCTGACTGTGACCTTGGTGTGAGATGAGTTGGCCGGTCTCAGGAAACTGCTGGTGTTCATGTCCCAAACCAGCCACATCTCTTGTCTCTGACCTGCTGACAGACTCAGCAGAGAGGCTGAATGGGCCACGGAGACTGACCCCACCTCACACCCTGGAGATGGGGGCCATTGGACACAGGTGATTTGGTGCTAGACCAGGCCCTCTACTCACCCTTGAGCCCGGTTTTGGGGTTCAGGCGTCCTACCAGGGATATTTCCTCAGTGCCAGGGTGGTGGGCAATGGTGCTGGACACATGCTGATTCTCACCTATTATCATTTACTGCCTGCATTGTGCTAGCCCCTAGGAGACTCCCCCACCACAGACAAGGGCCCCACGGTGCTAGGTGCTGTACGGACCCAGAACAGAACAACAGTCCCTGTCCCAAAGAGGCTGAGATAAATGGTACCTTGACATGCCAGATTTCTCTGCCCACTGCTGCGGTCACTGCTGTGCCCTAGGGCTGGCCTGTGTGGGCAGTGGCACTGACTGAACAAATCACCCAGAGAGCATGTGTCAGTGAAGCTGACTTGTCTGTGCTGGAGCTGCCCTGCCACAGGGACAGAAACTAACACTGGATTCTCGCTGTGTTTGTGTCTCCCAGAAATACCCAGTGAAATACGGCACCGGCGTCTGCAAGACTGACAATGGCCCCGCCGTGCCCGTCATCTACGACTATGGCGATGCTCAGCAAACCGCCAACTATTACTCTCCAAACGGCCAAAGTAAGTCTGCAGTGAGCATGCGGGTTCTGCCTCTCCAGCCGCACAGATCAGCCCTGCCCAAGGCTTAAATTCTCACTCCTGGGGGAATTCTGTGCCAAAACATTAAAAATTCTGCACACAATATTTTAAAATTCTGCAAATGTTACTTGTCACGCCAGTTTCAATTATTTTGGTAATTTATTTCAAAATACCTGTCAGCAAGTCTGTCTGTAACAATACAGAAACACAAATATTTTCCCCCAGGAGTAGAGAGTTAAAGAAACCCCTATGACAACCCAGATCCTGCTTCTCTACCTCCTCTCTCCCAGAGCCCAACGGGGGGGACAGACAGTCACACCCCCTTCCTCCCAGAGCACAGCCGCGGCCCCCCCCCCAGACAATATGCCCAAACCCCCTTCTCCCCACAGAGCCCAGCCATGGCCCCCTTTGCCCAGATACCCACACCCCTTCCCCGCAGAGCCCAGCTGCAACGCCCCCCCAGCCCAGGAACCCACCCACCCCCCTCCTCCTCCTCCTCCTCCTCCTCAGAGCCCAGGGATCCAAAGGGAGACAGAGCCTAATGCTGGGGCCCGGGCAGGGCTTGCACAGAGTTTGCTGTGCGCTGCCTCCTTCCCTTCGCTGCCAGGAACCCTCTAGCTCTCTCCCTGCCCCCGGCAGTGTCTTCTATGTGTGAGCTGGGCTAGGCTGGGTCCAGCAGCCCCTACTGGTGGCCAGCAGCACTGCAGCCCATTTCTGTGGGGGAAAGGAAATTCTGCACAAAAAAACATTAATTTCTGCAAAATTCTGCATTGAGCAGTGCCACAGAATTCCTCCAGGAGTATTTCCCAGAGCCCCCCCCCATGTGCCCACCCCCAACATGGTGTAAGAGCTCCAGGGGTGTGTGAAAATATTCACCAGAGCTCTGCTCTAGACAGCTCCCTCTGAATTTAAGCCCTGGGCCTGTTCCAGTCTGGATAATCTTTGTTTAGAGCTGTGATACTCAGACCTCAGAGGTTCAGGAGTCAAATTAGTGATCAACATTACCCACAAGAGCCACAGGGGTGTGAATTAATTGTTTCATCTACTATAGTACTAGTCATATTTAAACAGTATGACAGGCAAAATATTTATATATTATTCTCACAGCTAATAAGTTAATAACTTAGTGCCAATTGATAACTTATCTGGTTAATAACATAGTAAAAGCATCCTGATTGGTTAATATCTTACACTGGTTAATAATGAAATCAAACAGTGTTTCAATATCATGTGCTGCAAAGAGCCGCAGGAGACACATTGAAGAGCCACTTGCGCTGGCAAGCTGCAGTCTGAGTATCACTGATTTAGAGAAAGGGAAAACGATGAAACAAGAGAGAGCAAATGGAAAATCCCCAGGAGAGAGCACGGTGTGTGTTCCCCACTTTAACATTCTACATGGCAACTGCACACAAACCAGCTCTTAGGAATTTAAAGATGCCCTGCAAGTGACAGAGCTGTGAACGGCCCGGCTGAGACTGGTAATTCCTGATCATCTCTGGGGCTGGAGTTCCTGATCCTTAGTCCCCCATCATTCCCAGTTCACACACAGGGACTTACTGAAGGACCAGCTGAGATTGGACCACTGTTCCTTCTCTCTGCCTCTCCATGGCAAACAGTGGTCCTGACCTGCCCTTTTCTGTCACCAGATGAATTCATCCCTGGCTACATCCAGTTCCGCGTGTTTAATACTGAGAAGGCGGCCATGGCTCTGTGTGCTGGGGTGAAAGTCACTGGCTGTAACACCGAGCATGTGAGTATCTGGTCAGAGTGGGGGTTAGCTGTGGAGCAAAGGCCAGTGCTGATCAGCCTTGGGGCTGTCTAGTGTCACTGTCAGAGCTGGCCGGATGCACAAGAACTGCTTTTAGCTCGGCACTGGCGCAGGGTGGGTTCAGTTTGTGCTCCCTGTGCCAGCAGGGACAGCTGTACACATGGAGGCCCAGGACAGGCCAAGGGGGTGGATGTTAAATCTCTCCTTTGGGGAGACTTGCTGGGAGGGAACAGCTCACAGGAGCTCTGTTGTCAGAAGCTGCTGTGGGCACTTAGCACCACTGGGAAGTCTTCCGAGGTGTAATTTCTGCCACCAGGGGTCCTGCAGCCAAAGCATCTGCCACGGGGAGCCGAGAGTGAATCAAACCTACTCAGGGTCTGCTCCTGACCCAGAGAGGTCCATGGGGCTCTGAGTTGTAGCTATGGCCCTACCAAATTCATAGCCATGAAAAATGCATGATGGACTGTGAAATGTGGTTTCCCGCTGTGAAATCTGGTCTTTTGTGTGCTTTTGCCCTATACTATGCAGAGTTCCTGGGGGAGACCAGCATGTCTCAAATTGGGGGTCCAGACCGAAAAAGCGAATTGCAGGGGTTCACAAGGTTATTTTATGGGGGTCCTGGTATTGCCACCCTTAAGTCTGTGCTGACGTCAGAGCTTGGAATCTGGAAGGCAGCGGATATTGGCCGGGAGCCCAGCTCTGAAGGCAGCGCCCCACCAGCAGCAGCGCAGAAGTAAGGGTAGAAGTTCCGCAACGCCCCCTACAATAACCTTGTGACCCGCCCCCAACTCCTTTTTGGGTCAGGACCCCTACAATTACAACACCCTGAAATTTCAGATTTAAGAACCTGAAATTATGAAATTTACGATTTTTAAAATACTATGACCATGAAATTGACCATAATGAACCATGAATTTGGTAAGGCCCTAGGTGTAGCATTTGTAATAATAATCCCTAGTTCTGGTATGGCGTTTTTCATCAAATCTTAAAGTGCTGTACAAAGGAGG
>NW_027054081.1:0-17000 GCF_011386835.1 Chrysemys picta bellii
AGTACAGCAAACAAAGATAAACACTCTAGTAAAAGGTACATTTACATGTTTAGAAAACAAAGGAAAACTAACAGGCCTTGCCTGGCTATTTACTTAGAAGTTTGAAATAGGAGAGACTTGTTTAGAAAGATGTGGAGAACCTGGATTGATGTCTGGTCCCTCTCAGTCCCGAGAGCGAACGCACAACCAAAACAAAGAACACAAACAAAAGCCTTCCCCCCCCCCCAGATTTGAAATTATCTTGTCCCCTTATTGGTACTTTAGGTCAGATGCCAGCCAGGTTATCTGAGCTTCTTAACCCTTTACAGGGAAAAGATTTTGGAGTCTCTGGCCAGAAGGGATTTTATAGTACTGTACACAGGACAGCTGTTACCCTTCCCTTTATAGTTATGACACAGGTTCTCGTTCCCTTGCAGCAGGAGGACGTCACGGCCAAAGCAATGCACCTGCTCCGCATCATCCGGCATTTGCGCCAGGTGCCTGAGACACTGCATCAGCAACTCCCGCTCCCTGCTGCAGGTACTGCTCTGGCTCACTGCCCATCAAGTCTACTAATTTTGGAAACACTGAGTGTAGCATTGGGAGCAGCCTCTGACGTTTTACTGTCTAGCCGGCTTGCTTCATAGAATGAAGACGCATTGAGTTGGGTTATCCCCAGAGAGTATCTCAAACCTTGAAAGTGTCAGGCCAGCAGCAGGACATTAGCACTTCAGGGGATGGTTGGGTGTGACAGTGACATCACAAAGGACTTTTGCAGGAGCTCAGCCTATTGGTCAAAGGTGTTAGGGAGCTGGTGACCTCAGAGAGAGATGCTGACATCAGAGAGAAATGCTGACAGGAGCACAGGGCCAGGGAAACCTCAGAGACCCCTGTGGCTTTGCTTCAGCAAGTCTCCTTCTCGAGGTCTCTCTTTGAGGACTGAGAGAGTATTAGGGCTGACGTATGTGACTGCGAGCAGGAGCCTCTTTCGAGATTTCTCCTTTCTCTTTACTGATTTTACTAGAAAACAGACGTCCCTGTTAAGAAGGTAAGAGCCTCGGAGAGGTTTGTAACCTTTTCAGTCTGATCCACCTGGTGCCTGCTGAATTCTAGGCATGGAAAACACTAGCTCAAGCTAGCAGAATTTTATTTCCTCCCTGGGATTTTGTCCCGTGGAATCACTGGGGGCATTAGGTTTTGTCCTTTTTGTTTTACCTTTTCCTCCATCCCTGCTTCCTTTCTCTTCATCTCTTACTTCTTTTGTCCTTTCTCCTGTTCCCCACCCACCACCAGGAGTGGTGTGTGTGTGTGTGTGTGTGTGTGTGTGTGTGTGTGTGTGTTGCTGGGGGTGCTCTTCACCTCCCCTTGTGGAAAGTTGATCCAATACTGTGAGGTTGAAATAGTGCTTGGACTCCACTGACACTAGATGCTCCCATCCTGTGGCTTAGCATTACTGTCTGGGATGACTTGGGGCAAGGCCTCAACCTCCCCGCAACCCACTTCACTGCTGGCAGAATCCCTGCTGCCTCCCCTCCTAGATCCGCCTCCCTGCCCAACCTGGGTGGGGGTGCAGAAGAGGGTTCTGATAACTTGAGCTGTGGTTTGGAGGTGGAACAGCTGTCAAGGGCACTGAGGGGGAGGTAGCAGGAGCTCATCCTACAAGGAGTGGGGTTGGCACTGGAGGTTACTAGAAAGGACAAGACTCCATTCTGGGGTTGAGGAGGTGAATTGGTCAGAGGTGTTAGGGAGGTAGTGACCTCAGAGAGAGATGCTGACATGAGCCAGGCAGGACAGGAGGGCAGGGCCAGGGAAACCTCAGAGACCCCTGTGGCTTCGCTTCAGCAAGTCTCCTTCTCGAGGTCTCTCTTTGAGGACAGACAGAGTATTAGGGTTCACGTATGTGAGTGCGAGCAGGAGCCTCTTTCGAGTTTTCTCCTTTCCTTTTACTGATTTTACTAGAAATCAGTTGGAAACAACAAAGCACATTTGGGGATTTTTTGATGGTTGGGGTCTCTGGTGATTGGTTCCATAGAAGATGGGGGGAAAAAAAAAGGAGTCTCCTTTCTTGGAGGTTTTTAAGGCCCGGCTTGATAAAGCCCTGGCTGGGATGATTTAGCTGGGAATTGGTCCTGCTCTGAGCGGGGGGTTGGACTAGATGACCTCTTGAGGTCCCTTCCAACTCTGATATTCTATGATTCTATGAAAACAGACTTCCCTGTTGAGAAAGTAAGTGCCTCGGAGAGGTTTGTAACCTGTTCAATATGATCTACCTGGTGCCAGCTTAATTCTAGGCATGGAAAACACTAGTTCAAGGTAGCAGAATTTTATAGTCCACCTGGGATTTTGTCCCGTGGAATCACTGGGGACATTAGGGTTTGTCCTTTTCGTTTTACCTTTTCCTCCAATCCTCCTTCCTTTCTCTTCATCTCTTACTTCTTTTGTCCTTTCTCTTGTTCCCCTCCCACCACCAGGAGTGGGGTGTGTGTGTGTGTGTGTTGCTGGGGGTGCTCTTCACCTCCCCTTCTGGGAAGCTGATCCAAAACTGTGGGGTTGAAATAGTGCTTGGACTCTACTGACACAAGATGCTGCCATCCTGTGGCTTAGCATTAGTGTCTGGGATGACTTGGGGTAAGATCTCAACCTCCCCGCAACCCACTTCACTGCTGCCAGAATCCCTCCTGCCCCCCCTGCTAGAGCCGCCTCCCTGCCCAACCTGGTTGGGGGTGGAGAAGACGGTTCTGATAACTTGAGCTGTGGTTTGGAGGTGGAACAGCGGTCAAGGGCACTGAGGGGGAGGTAGCAGGAGCTCACCCTAGAAGGAGTGGGGTTAGCACTGGAGGATACTAGAAAGGACAAGAAGACTCCATTCTTGGGTTCAGGAGGTGAATTCATCCCTCAGCTGTGGGCAGGTGCTGGGTGTAAATACTGCTGGTTCCAGGTGCCCTTAATTCCCCCTGATTCCTTGGGGCGTTTGTGTCTCTGACAGGTTCTCGTTCCCTTGCAGCAGGAGGACGTCACGGCCAAAGTGATGCACCAGCTCCGCATCATCCGTCACTTGCGCCAGGTGTCTGAGACACTGCAGGGGCTGTGCCTCTGAGGCCTTCAGCAACTCCCGCTCCCTGCTGCAGGTACTGCTCTGGCTGATTGTAAATGGGGAGCTAGTGGAAGGGAAAATGGAGCCCCCTGGCACTCACTAAAAGGGAAAGTGGTGGATTCTCCATCTCTTGATGTCATTGAATGAAACTAGATGCCTTTCTGGAATGTGTGTGCCCAAAAAGTAACTATTGTACTATACAGGAGGCCTATGATATGCAGGGGCTTAGATGAGATACTCTAAAGGTCTCTTGTGGCCATAAAGTCTACTAATTTTGGAAACACTGAGTGTAGCATTGGGAGCAGCCTCTGATGTTTTACTGTCTAGCCGGCTTGCTTCCTAGAATGAGGACGCATTGAGTGGGGTGATCCACAGACCTTCAAAGTGTCAGGCCAGCAGCAGGACATTAGCACTTCCGGGGATGGGTGTGTGTGGCAGTGACATCACAAAGGCCTTTTGCAGGACGTCAGCCTATTGGTCAAAGGTGTTACGGAGGTGGTGACCTCAGAGAGAGATGCTGACATCAGCCATGGAGGACAGGGCCGCAGGGCCAGGGAAACATGAGAGACCCCTGTGGCTTTGCTTCAGCAAGTCTCCTTCTCGAGGTCTCTCTTTTAGGACTGAGAGAGTATTAGGGTTCACGTATGTGAGTGCGAGGAGGAACCTCTTTCGAGTTTTCTCCTTTCCTTTTACTGATTTTACTAGAAAACAGACGTCCCTGTTGAGAAGGTAAGAGCCTCGGAGAGGTTTGTAACCTGTTCAGTCTGATCCACCTGGTGCCAGATGAATTCTAGGCGTGGAAAACAGTAGTTTAAGGTGGCAGAATTTTATTCCCTCCCTGGGATTTTGTGCCGTAGAATCACTGGGGACATTAGGGTTTGTCCTTTTCGTTTTACCTTTTCCTCCATCCCTCCTTCCTTTCTCTTCATCTCTTTCTTCTTTTGTTCCCCTCCCACCACCAGAAGTGCTGTGTGTGTGTGTGTGTGTGTGTGTGTGGTGCTGATGGTTCTCTTCACCTCCCCTTGTGGGGAGTTGATCCAAAAGTATGGGGTTGAAATAGTGCTTGGACCCCACTGACAGTGGATGCTGCCATCCTGTGGCTTAGCATTAGTGTCTGGGATGACTTGGGGCAAGATCTCAACCTCCCCGCAACCCACTTCACTGCTGGCAGAATCCCTCCTGCCCCCCCTGCTAGAGCCGCCTCCTGCCCAACCTGGGTGGGGGTGGAGAAGAGGGTTCTGATAACTTGAGCTGTGGTTTGGAGGTGGAACAGCTGTCAAGGGCACTGAGGGGGAGATAGCAGGAGCTCACCCTACAAGGAGGGGGGTTGGCACTGGAGGTTACTAGAAAGGACAAGAAGATTCCATTCTGGGGTTCAGGAGGTGAATTCATCCCTCAGTGGTGGGCAGGTGCTGGGGGTGGAAGTACTGCTGGTTCCAGGTGCCCTTAATTCCCCCTGATTCCTCGGGGCGTTTGAGTCTCTGACAGGTTCTCGTTCCCTTGCAGCAGGAGGACGTCACGGCCAAAGCGATTCACTATCTCCGCATCATCCGGCACTTGCGCCAGGTGCCAGAGACATTGCAGGGGTTGTGCCTCTGAGGCCTTCAGCAACTCCCTCTCCCTGCTGCAGGTACTGCTCTGGCTCACTGTAAATTGGTAGCTAGAGGAAGGGGCAATGGAGCCCCCTGGCACTCACTGAAAGGGAAAGTGGTGGATTCTCCATCTCTTGATGTCATTGAATGAAGACTAGATGCCTTTCTGGAATGTGTGTGCCCAAAAAGTAACTATTGTACTATACAGGAAGCCTGTGATATACAGGGTCTTAGATGAGATGCTCTAAAGGTCTCTTGTGGCCATAAAGTCTACTAATTTTGGAAACACTGAGTGTAGCATTGGGAGCAGCCTCTGATATTTTACTGTCTAGCCAGCTTGCTTCCTAGAATGAAGATGCATTTTTTGGGGTGATCCACAGAGAGTAGCTCAGACCTTCAAAGTGTCAGGCCAACAGCAGGACATGAGCACTTTAGGGTTTGGTTGGGTGTGGCAGTGAGATCACAAAGGCTTTTTCAAGGACCTCAGCGTACTGGTCAAAGGTGTTAGGGAAGTGGTGACCTCAGAGAGAGATGCTGACATGAGCCAGGCAGGACAGGGGGCAGGGCCAGGGAAACCTCAGAGACCCCTGTGGCTTTGCTTCAGCAAGTCTCCTTCTCGAGGTCTCTCTTTGAGGACTGAGAGAGTGTTAGGGTTGACGTATGTGAGTGTGAGCAGGAGCCTCTTTCGAGTTTTCTCCTTTCCTTTTACTGATTTTACTAGAAAAGAGACGTCCCTGTTGAGAAGGT
Source organism: Chrysemys picta bellii (assembly GCF_011386835.1). Classification (NCBI taxonomy): domain Eukaryota; kingdom Metazoa; phylum Chordata; order Testudines; family Emydidae; genus Chrysemys; species Chrysemys picta. The sequence goes on from NW_027054081.1 coordinate 5,413, forward strand.
AAGAGCCTCCAAGAGGTTTTGGAACCTGCTCAGTCTGATCTATCTCGTGCTAGCTGAATTCTAGGCATGGGAAACACTAGTTTAAGGTGGCAGAATTTTATTCCCTCCCTGGGATTTTGCCCCTTAGAATCACTGAGGATATTAGGGTTTGTTCTTTTCGTTTTACCTTTTCCTCCATCCCTCCTTCCTTTCTCTTCATCTCTTACTTCTTTTGTCCTTTCTCCTGTTCCCCTCCCACCACCAGGAGTGGGGTGTGTGTGTGTGTGTGTGTGTGTGTGTGTGTGTGTGTGTGTTTTGCTGGGGGTTCTCTTCACCTCTCCTTGTGGGAAGTTCCTCTAAAACTGTGGGGTTGAAATAGTGCTCGGACTCCACTGACACAAGATGCTGCCATTCTGTGGCTTAGTATTAGTGTCTGGGATGACTTGGGGCAAGATCTCAACCTCCCCGCAACCCACTTCACTTCTGGCAGAATCCCTCCTGCCCCCCCGCTAGAGCCGCCTCCATGCCCAACCTGGTTTGGGGTGGAAAAGAGGGTTCTGATAACTTGAGATGTGGTTTGGAGGTGGAACAGCTGTCAAGAACACTCAGGGGGAGGTAGCAGGAGCTCACCCTAGAAGGAGGGGGGTTGGCACTGGAGGTTACTAGAAAGGACAAGAAGACTCCATTCTGGGGTTCAGGAGGTGAATTCATCTCTCAGTGGTGGGCAGGTGCTGAGTGGAAATACTGCTGGTTCCAGGTGCTCTTAATTCCCCCTGATTCCTCGGGGCGTTTGAGTCTCTGACAGGTTCTCGTTCCCTTGCAGCAGGAGGACGTCACGGCCAAAGTGATGCACCAGCTCCGCATCATCCGGCATTTGCGCCAGGTGCCTGAGACACTGCAGGGGCTGTTCCTCTGAGGCCTTCAGCAACTCCCGCTCCCTGCTGCAGGTACTGCTCTGGCTCACTGTAAATGGGGAGCTAGTGGAAGGGGAAATGGAGCCCCCTGGCACTCACTAAAAGGGAAAGTGGTGGATTCTCCATCTCTTGATGTCATTGAAGGAAGACTAGATGCCTTTCTGCAATGTGTGTGCCCAAAAAGTAACTATTGTCCTATACAGGAAGCCTATGGTATGCAAGGGGTTAGATGAGATGCTCTAAAGGTCTCTTCTGGCCATAAAGTGTATTAATTTTGGAAACACTGAGTGTAGCATTGGGAGCAGCCTCTAATGTTTTACTGTCTAACCGGCTTGCTTCCTAGAATGAAGACGCATTGAGTGCGGTGATCCACAGAGAGTAGCTCAAACCTTCAAAGTGTCAGGCCAGCAGCAGGATATTAGCACTTCAGGGGATGGGTGGGTGTGGCAGTGACATCACAAAGGCCTTTTGCAGGAGCTCAGCCTATTGGTCAAAGTTGTTAGGGAGGTGGTGACCTCAGAGAGAGATGCTCACATCAGCCAGGCAAAACAGGGGCGCCGGGCCAGAGAAACCTCAGAGACCCCTGTGGCTTTGCTTCAGCAAGTCTCCTTCTCGAGCTCTCTTTGAGGACTGAGAGAGTATTAGGGTTCACATATGTGAGTGTGAGCAGGAGCCTCTTTTGAGTTTTCTCCTTTCCTTTTACCCATTTTACTAGAAAACAGAAGTCCCTGTTGAGAAAGTAAGTGCCTCGGAGAGGTTTGTAACCTGTTCAGTCTGATCCACCTGGTGCCATCTGAATTCTAGGCATGGAAAACACTAGTTTAAGGTGGCAGAATTTTATTCCCTCCCTGGGATTTTGTCCCGTAGAATCACTGGGGATATTAGGAAAACAACAAGGAGTCTGGTGGCACCTTAAAGACTAACAGATTTATTTGGGCATAAGCTTTCGTGAGTAAAAACCTCACTTCTTCGGATGCATAGAGTGAAAGTTACAGATGCAGGCATTATATACTGACACATGGAGAGCAGGGAGTTACTTCACAAGTGGAGAACCAGTGTTGACAGGGCCAATTCAAAAATCAGGGTGGATGTAGTCCACTCCAAATAATAGATGAGGAGGTGTCAATTCCAGGAGAGGAAAAGCTGCTTCTGTAGTGAGCCAGCCACTCCCAGTCCCTATTCAAGCCCAGATTAATGGTGTTGAATTTGCAAATGAATTTTAGTTCTGCTGTTTCTCTTTGAAGTCTGTTTCTGAAGTTTTTTTGTTCAATGATAGTGACTTTTAAATCTGTAATAGAATGACCAGGGAGATTGAAGTGTTCACATACTGGCTTATGTATGTTACCATTCCTGATGTCCGACATTGGGACATTAGGGTTTGTCCTTTTCCTTTTACCTTTTCCTCCATCCCTCCTTCCTTTCTCTTCATCTCTTACTTCTTTTGTCCTTTCTCTTGTTCCCCTCACACCACCAGGAGTGGTGTGTGTGTGTGTGTGTGTGTGTGTGTGGTGCTGATGGTTCTCTTCTCCTCCCCTTGTGGGGAGTTGATCCAAAACTGTGGGGTTGAAATAGTGCTTGGACCCCACTGACAGTAGATGCTGCCATTGTGTGACTTAGCATTAGTGTCTGGGATGACTTGGGTCCAGATCTCAACCTCCCTGCAACCCACTTCACTGCTGTCAGAATCCCTCCTGCACACCCTGTTAGAGCCGCCTCCCAGCCCAACCTGAAGACTCCATTTTGGGGTTCAGGAGGTGAATTCATCTCTCATTGATGGGCAGGTGCTGGGTGGAAATACTGCTGGTTCCAGGTTCCCTTAATTCCCCCTGATTCCTCGGGGCGTTTGAGTCTCTGACAGGTTCTCGTTCCCTTGCAGCAGGAGGACGTCACGGCCAAAAGTGATGCACCGGCTGCGCATCATCCGGCACTTGCGCCAGATTCCTGAGACACTGCAGGGGCTGTGCCTCTGAGGCCATCAGCAACTCCCGCTCCCTGCTGCAGGTACTGCTCTGGCTCACTGTAAATGGGGAGCTAGTGGAAGGGGAAATGGAGCCCCCTGGCACTCACTAAAAGGGAAAGTGATGGATTCTCCATCTCTTATTGTCATTGAATGAAGACTAGATACCTTTCTGGAATGTTTGTGCCCAAAAAGTAACTATTGTACTATACAGGAAGCCCATGATATGCAGGGGCTTAGATGAGATGCTCTAAAGGTCTCTTTTGGCCATAAAGTGTAATAATTTTGGAAACAGTGAGTGTAGCATTGGGAGCAGCCTCTGATGTTTTACTGTCTAGCCGGCTTGCTTCCTAGAATGAACAGGCATTGAGTGGGGTGATCCACACAGAGTAGCTGAAACCTTCAAAGTGTCAGGCCAGCAGCAGGACATTAGCACTTCCGGGGATGGGTGGGTGTGGCAGTGACATCACAAAGGCCTTTTCAGGACCTCAGCCTATTGGTCAAAGGTGTTAGGGAGGTGGTGACCTCCGAGAGAGATGCTGACATCAGCCAGGCAGGACAGGGGCTTAGGGCCAGGGAAACCTCAGAGACCCCTGTGACTTTCATAGAATCATAGAATCATAGAATATCAGGGTTGGAAGGGACCTCAAGAGGTCATCTACTCCAACCCCGTCCTCAAAGCAGGACCAATTCCCAACTAAATCATCCCATCCAGGGCTTTGTCAAGCCGGGCCTTAAAAACCTCCAAGGAAGGAGACTCCACCACCTCCCTAGTTAACGCATTCCAGTGCTTCACCACCCTCCTAGTGAAATAGTGTTTCCTAATATCCAACCTGGACCTCCCCCACTGCAACTTGAGACCATTGCTCCTTGTTCTGTCTTCTGCCACCACTGAGAACAACCGAGCTCCATCCTCTTTGGAACCCCCCTTCACGTAGTTGAAGGCTGCTATCAAATCCCCCCTCATTCTTCTCTTCTGGAGACTAAACAATCCCAGTTCCCTCAGCCTCTCCTCATAAGTCATGTGCTCCAGACCCCTAATCATTTTTGTTGCTCTCCACTGGACTCTTTCCAATTTTTCCACATCCTTCTTGTAGTGTGGGGCCTGTCGGAGAAAAACAGAGTTCTCACTATTTGTTTAGGTACAGCAAGTCAGATGCTTTATTAACTCTCACAATTGCCCAGAGGGAGAGAGCTAAGCAGGTCTCTCCCAGGTAACTAATTACAGCAAGCATTTATACCTTTCATTACAGAAATAACGAGGGACAGCTGCGTTTTGTTTATACATAGGCCATCTTGATATCTCATTTCTTCACTTGTTTTGACTCTTGCCAACATACAATATTTTCTATACCTTATCTACACAAGGTCTTCTACACCTTATCTATACCAGGTCATAATGACTTCTTACACAGCTCTTTCTCACCCGCCTCACACATTCCTCGCTTCTACAAATCTCGCGTTATTAGGGTTACAGTTAGCCTAACTCTTGCTAACGAACTGTCATGCATTGCATCCCCTTCCTGTGAGCTCTTTCTCTGCTTCCACAGGCCCAAAACTGGACACAGTATTCCAGATGAGGCCTCACCAATGTCGAATAAAGGGGAACGATCACGTTCCTCGATCTGCTGGCAATGCCCCTACTTATACAGCCCAAAATGCCGTTAGCCTTCTTGGCAACAAGAGCACACTGTTGACTCATATCCAGCTTCTCGTCCACTGTGACCCCTAGGTCCTTTTCTGCAGAACTGCTACCTAGCCATTCGGTCCCTAGTCTGTAGCAGTGCATGGGATTCTTCCGTCCTAAGTGCAGGACTCTGCACTTGTCCTTGTTGAACTTCATCAGGTTTTTTTTGGCCCAATCCTCTAATTTGTCTAGGTCCCTCTGTATCCGATCCCTACCCTCTAGCGTATCTACCACGCCTCCTAGTTTAGTGTCATCTGCAAACTTGCTGAGAGTGCAGTCCACACCATCCTCCAGATCATTAATAAAGATATTAAACAAAACCGGCCCCAGGACCGACCCTTGGGGCACTACTCCGCTTGAAACCGGCTGCCAACTAGACATGGAGCCATTGATCACTACCCGTTGAGCCCGACGATCCAGCCAGCTTTCTATCCACCTTACAGTCCATTCATCCATCCCATACTTCTTTAACTTGGTGGCAAGAATACTGTGGGAGAGCGTATCAAAAGCTTTGCTAAAGTCAAGGAATAACACATCCACTGCTTTCCCCTCATCCACAGAGCCAGTTATCTCATCATAGAAGGCAATTAGGTTAGTCAGGCACGACTTCCCCTTGGTGAATCCATGCTGACTGTTCCTGATCACTTTCCTCTCCTCTAAGTGTTTCATAATTGATTCCTTGAGGACCTGCTCCATGATTTTTCCAGGGACTGAGGTGAGGCTGACTGGCCTGTAGTTCCCCGGATCCTCCTCCTTCCCTTTTTTAAAGATGGGCACTACATTAGCCTTTTTCCAGTCATCCGGGACCTCCCTCGATCGCCATGAGTTTTCAAAAATAATGGCTAATGGCTGTGCAATCTCATCCGCCAAGTCCTTTAGCACCCTCGGATGCAGCGCATCCAGCCCCATGGAGTTGTGCACGTCCAGTTTTTCTAAATAGTCCCGAACCACTTCTTTCTCCACAGAGGGCTGGTCACCTTCTCCCCATATTGTGCTGCCCAGTGCAGCAGTCTGGGAGCTGACCTTGTTCGTGAAGACAGAGGCAAAAAAAGCATTGAGTACATTAGCTTTTTCCACATCCTCGGTCACTAGGTTGCCTCCCTCATTCTGTAAGGGGCCCACACTTTCCTTGACTTTCTTCTTGTTGCTAACATACCTGAAGAAACCCTTCTTGTTACTCTTAACATCTCTTGCTAGCTGCAACTCCAAGTGTGATTTGGCCTTCCTGATTTCACTCCTGCATGCCTGAGCAATATTTTTATACTCCTCCCTGGTCATTTGTCCAATCTTCCACTTCTTGTAAGCTTCTTTTTTGCGTTTAAGATCAGCAAGGATTTCACTGTTTAGCCAAGCTGGTGGCCTGCCATATTTACTATTCTTTCTACACATCGGGATGGTTTGTTCCTGCAACCGCAATAAGGATTCTTTAAAATACAGCCAGCTCTCCTGGACCCCTTTGCCCTTCATGTTATTCTCCCAGGGGATCCTGCCCATCTGTTCCCTGAGGGAGTCAAAGTCTGCTTTTCTGAAGTCCAGGGTCCGTATTCTGCTGCTCTCCTTTCTTCCTTGTGTCAGGATCCTGAACTCGACCATCTCATGGTCACTGCCTCCCAGGTTCCCATCCACTTTTGCTTCCCCTACTAATTCTTCCCTGTTTGTGAGCAGCAGGTCGAGAAAAGCTCTACCCCTAGTTGGTTCCTCCAGCACTTGCACCAGGAAATTGTGCCCTACACTTTCCAAAAACTTCCTGGATTGTCTGTGCACCGCTGTATTGCTCTCCTAGCAGATATCAGGGTGATTAAAGTCTCCCATGAGAACCAGGGCCTGCGATCTAGCAACTTCTGCTAGTTGCCAGAAGAAAGCCTCGTCCACCTCATCCCCCTGGTCTGGTGGTCTATACCAGACTCCAACCGTGACATCCCCCTTGTTGCTCACAATTCTCAACTTTATCCAGAGACTCTCAGGTTTTTCTACAGTTTCATACCGGACCTCTGAGCACTCATACTCCTCTCTTACATACAATGCAACTCCCCCACCTTTTCTGCCCTGCCTGTCCTTCCTGAACAGTTTATATCCATCCATGACAGTACTCCAGTCATGTGAGTTATCCCACCAAGTGTCTGTTATTGCTTCAGCAAGTCTCCTTCTCGAGGTCTCTCTTTGAGGACTGAGACAGTATTAGGGTTCACGTATGTGAGTGCGAGCAGGAGCCTCTTTCGAGTTTTCTCCTTCCCTTTTACTGATTTTACTAGAAAACAGACGTCCCTGTTTAGAAGGTAAGAGCCTCCAAGAGGTTTTGGAACCTGCTCAGTCTGATCCATCTGGTGCCAGCTGAATTCTAGGCATGGAAAACACTAGGTTAAGGTGGCAGAATTTTATTCCCTCTGTGGGATTTTGTCCCGTAGAATCACAGGGGACATTAGTGTTTGTCATTTTCGTTTTACCTTTTCCTCCATCCCTCCTTCCTTTCTCTTCATCTCTTACTTCTTTTGTCCTTTCTCCTGTTCACCTGCCACCACCAGGAGTGGTGTGTGTGTGTGTGTGTGTGTGTGTGTGTGTGTGTGTGTGTTGCTGGGGGTGCTCTTCACCTCCCCTTGTGGGAAGTTGATCCAAAACTGTGGGGTTGAAATAGTGCTTGAACTCCAATGACACTAGATGCTGCCATCCTGTGGCTTAGCATTAGTGTCTGGGATGATTGGGGCAAGATCTCAACCTCCCCGCAACCCACTTCACTGCTGGCAGAATCCCTCCTGCCCCCCCTGCTAGAGCCGCCTCCCTGCCCAACCTGGGTGGGGGTGGAGAAGAGGGTTCTGATAACTTGAGCTGTGGTTTGGAGGTAGAACAGCTGTCAAGGGTACTGAGGGGGAGGTAGCAGGAGCTCACCCTACAAGGTGGTGGGTTGGCACTGGAGGTTACTAGAAAGGACAAGAAGACTCCATTCTGGGGTTCAAGAGGTGAATTCATCCCTCAGTGGTGGGCAGGTAGTCAGTTTAAATACTGCTGGTTCCAGGTGCCCTTAATTCCCCCTGATTCCTCGGGGCGTTTGAGTCTTTGACAGGTTCTCGTTCCCTTGCAGCAGGAGGACGTCATGTCCAGAGTGATGCACCAGCTCCGCATCATCTGGCACTTGTGCCAGGTGCCTTAGACACTGCAGGGGCTGTGCCTCTGAGGCCATCAGCAACTCCCGCTCCCTGCTGCAGGTACTGCTCTGGCTCACTGTAAATGTTGTGCTAGTGGAAGGGGAAATGGAGCCCCCTGGCACTCAGTAAAAGGGAAAGTGGTGGATTCTCCATCTCTTGGTGTCATTTCATGAAGACTAGATGCCTTTCTGGAATGTGTGTGCCCAAAAAGTACCTATTGTACTATACAGGAAGCCTATGATATGCAGGGGGTTAGATGAGATGTTCTAAAGGTCTCTTCTGGCCATAAAGTGTAGTAATTTTGGAAACACTGAGTGTAGCATTGGGAGCAGCCTCTGATACTTTACTGTCTAGCCGACTTGCTTCCTAGAATGAAGACGCATCGAGTGGGGTGATCCACAGAGAGTAGCTGAAACCTTCAAAGTGTTTTCCATGTCCTCTCTCGCTGCCGGCCAGCTACTGAGCGCTGTGGCTTGGCCTTTATACTTCCTGTCCCGCCCCTTGACTTCCGGGGGGTGGGGACAGGCCGCGGTGGGCTTGACTTCCTGGGGCGCCTGGGAGCCAGGCCGCCCCGCTACATGCAATATCTCAGCGTATTGGTCAAAGGTGTTAGGGAGGTGGTGACCTCAGAGAGAGATGCTGACATCAGTCAGGGGCGCAGGGACAGGGAAACCTCAGAGACCCCTGTGGCTTTGCTTTAGCAAGTCTAATTCTAGGCATGGAAAACACTAGTTTAAGGTGGCAGAATTTTATTCCCTCCCTGGGATTTTGTCCCGTAGAATCACTGGGGATATTAGGAAAACAACAAGGAGTCTGGTGGCACCTTAAAGACTAACAGATTTATTTGGGCATAAGCTTTCGTGAGTAAAAACCTCACTTCTTCGGATGCATAGAGTGAAAGTTACAGATGCAGGCATTATATACTGACACATGGAGAGCAGGGAGTTACTTCACAAGTGGAGAACCAGTGTTGACAGGGCCAATTCAAAAATCAGGGTGGATGTAGTCCACTCCAAATAATAGATGAGGAGGTGTCAATTCCAGGAGAGGAAAAGCTGCTTCTGTAGTGAGCCAGCCATTCCCAGTCCCTATTCAAGCCCAGATTAATGGTGTTGAATTTGCAAATGAATTTTAGTTCTGCTGTTTCTCTTTGAAGTCTGTTTCTGAAGTTTTTTTGTTCAATGATAGTGACTTTTAAATCTGTAATAGAATGACCAGGGAGATTGAAGTGTTCACTTACTGGCTTATGTATGTTACCACTCCTGATGTCCGATTTGTGTCCATTTATTCTTTTGCGGAGGGACTGTCCGGTTTGGCCAATGTACAAGGGAGAGGGGCATTGCTGGCACATGATGGCATATATGACATTAGTGGATGTGCAGGTGAATGAGTCCCTGATGGTGTGGCTGATGTGGTTGGGTCCTCTGATGCTGTTGCCAGAGTAGATATGGGGACAGAGTAGGCAACGAGGTTTGCTACGGGGATAGGTTCCTGGGTTGGTGTTTCTGTGGTGTGGTGTGTAGTTGCTGGTGAGTATTTGCTTCAGGTTGGGGGGTTGTCTGTAAGCGAGGACTGGCCTGCCTCCCAAGGTCTGTGAGAGTGAGGGATCATTTTCCAGGATAGGTTGTAGATCGTGGATAATGCGCTGGAGAGGTTTTAGCTGGGGGCTGTATGTGATGGCCAGTGGTGTTCTGTTATTGTCCTTGTTGGGCCTGTCCTGTAGTAGGTGATTTCTGGGTACCCGTCTTGCTCTGTCAATCTGTTTCCTCACTTCCCCAGGTGGGTATTGTAGTTTTACGAATGCTTGATAAAGATCTTGTAGGTGTTTGTCTCTGTCTGAGGGGTTGGAGCAAATTCGGTTGTATCTTAGGGCTTGGCTGTAGACAATGGATCGTGTGATGTGTCTTGGATGGAAGCCGGAGGCATGTAGGTACGTATAGCGGTCAGTAGGTTTCCGGTATAGGGTGGTGTTTATGTGACCATGACTTATTTGTACTGTAGTGTCCAGGAAGTGGATCTCTTGTGTGGACTGGTCCAGGCTGAGGTTGATGGTGGGTGGAAATTGTTGAAGTCCAGGTGGAATTCTTCAAGGGCCTCCTTTCCGTGGGTCCATATGATGAAGATGTCGTCAATGTAGCGCAAGTAGAGGAGGGGAACTAGGGGACGAGAGCTGAGGAAGCGTTGTTCTAAGTCAGCCATAAAAATGTTGGCATACTGTGGGGCCATGCGAGTACCCATAGCAGTGCCACTGACTTGAAAGTATAAGTTGTCCCCAAATCTGAAGTGGTTGTGGGTGAGGACAAAGTCACAAAGCTCAGCCACCAGGCTTGCTGTGGCCTCATCAGGGATACTGTTCCTGACAGCTTGTAGTCCATCCTCATGTAGAATATTGGTATAAAGTGCTTCTACATGCATGGTGGCCAGGATGGTGTTTCCAGGAAGAACATCAATGCATTGTAGTTTCCTCAGGAAGTTGGTGGTGTCTCGAAGATAGCTGGGAGTGCTGGTAGCATAGGGCCTGAGGAGAGAGGCCAAATAGCCAGATAATCCTGCCGTCAGAGTGCCAATGCCTGAGATGATGGGGCGTCCAGGGTTTCCGGGTTTATGGATCTTGGGTAGCAGATAGAATACCCCTGGTCGGGGTTCTGGGGGTGTGTCCATGTAGATTTGTTCCCGTACTGTAGCTGGGAGTTTCTTGAGCAGATGGTGTAGTTTCTTTTGGTATTCCTCAGTGGGATCAGAGGATAGTGGCCTGTAGAATGTGGTCTTGGAGAGTTGCCTGGCAGCCTCCTGTTCATAATCTGACCTGTTCATTATGACTACAGCACCTCCTTTGTCAGCCCCTTTGATGATAATGTCAGAGTTGTTTCTGAGGCTGTGGATGGCATTGCGTTCTGTACGGCTGAGGTTATGGGACAAGTGATGTTGTTTGTCCACAATTTCAGCCTGTGCACGTCTGCGGAAACACTCTATGTAGAGGTCCAGTCTGTCATTTCGACCGTCAGGAGGAGTCCACGCAGAATTCTTCTTTTTGTAGTGTTGGTAGGAGGGTTCCTGTGGGTCAGTGCACTGTTCAGTGGTGCGTTGAAAATATTCCTTGAGTCGGAGACGAGGAAAGTAGGCTTCCAGATCACCGCAGAACTGTATCATGTTCGTGGGGACGGTGGGACAGAAAGAGAGTCCCCGAGATAGGACAGACTCTTCTGCTGGGCTAAGCGTGTGGTTGGAAAGATTGACAATGTTGTTAGATGAGTTGAGGGTACCATTGTTATAGCCCCTAGTGGCAGGTATTAGTTTAGATAACTTACAGTCCTTTTTCCTCTGTAGAGAAGTGAAGTGTGCATTGTAAATGGCTTGTCTCATTTTTGTAAAGTCCAGCCACGTGGAAGTTTGTGTAGAAGGCTGGTATTGTATGAGAGTCTCCAGTTCTGAGAGCTCATTCTTGATCTTCTCCTGTCTTCTGTACAGGATGCTGATCAGGTGGTTCCTCAGTTTCTTTGAGAGAGTGTGTGGCACAATCTCTCACCATACTCAGTGTAGTATGTTGATTGCAATGGATTTTTTACCTTCCGTCCTTTTGGTATGATGTCCATCTGTTTGCATTTGGAGAGGAAGATGATGTCTGTCTGTATCTGTGCAAGTTTTTTGTTGAGGTTGATGGATTTCCACTCCATACGGCTAAATTTAGTGCCTTGCATGGTGTCAAGTATCAGGGGGTAGCCATGTTAGTCTGTATCTACAAAAACAACAAGGAGTCTGGTGGCACCTTAAAGACTAACAGATTTATTTGGGCATAAGCTTTCGTGAGTAAAAACCTCACTTCTTCGGATGCATAGAGTGAAAGTTACAGATGCAGGCATTATATACTGACACATGGAGAGCAGGGAGTTACTTCACAAGTGGAGAACCAG
>NW_027054082.1:0-17000 GCF_011386835.1 Chrysemys picta bellii
CGACATCCCCCTCAGCCCCCGTCCCCTCCCCCACCCGCTCCCTAGTGCCCCGACATCCCCCTCAGCCCCCATCCCCTCCCCACCCGCTCCCTAGTGCCCCGACATCCCCCTCAGCCCCCATCCCCTCCCCACCCGCTCCCTAGTGCCCCGACATCCCCCTCAGCTCCCCCCTCCCCCACCCGCTCCCTAGTGCCCCGACATCCCCCTCAGCTCCCCCCCTCCCCACCCGCTACCTAGTGCCCCGACATCCCCCTCAGCCCCCATCCCCTCCCCCACCCGCTCCCTAGTGCCCCGACATCTCCCTCAGCTCCCCCTCCCCTCCCCCACCCGCTCCCTAGTGCCCCGACATCCCCCTCAGCCCCCGTCCCCTCCCCGCCCGCTCCCTAGTGCCCCGACATCCCCCTCAGCCCCCGTCCCCTCCCCCACCCGCTCCCTAGTGCCCCGACATCCCCCTCAGCCCCCATCCCCTCCCCACCCGCTCCCTAGTGCCCCGACATCCCCCTCAGCTTCCCCTCCCCTCCCCCACCCGCTCCCTAGTGCCCCGACATCCCCCTCAGCTCCCCCCCTCCCCACCCGCTACCTAGTGCCCCGACATCCCCCTCAGCCCCCACCCCTCCCCCACCCGCTCCCTAGTGCCCCGACATCCCCCTCAGCCCCCACCCCTCCCCCACCCGCTCCCTAGTGCCCCGACATCCCCCTCAGCTCCCATCCCCTCCCCACCCGCTCCCTAGTGCCCCGACATCCCCCTCAGCCCCCATCCCCTCCCCCACCCGCTCCCTAGTGCCCCGACATCCCCCTCAGCCCCCATCCCCTCCCCCACCCGCTCCCTAGTGCCCCGACATCCCCCTCAGCCCCCACCCCTCCCCCACCCGCTCCCTAGTGCCCCGACATCCCCCTCAGCCCCCATCCCCTCCCCCACCCGCTCCCTAGTGCCCCGACATCCCCCTCAGCTCCCATCTCCTCCCCCACCCGCTCCCTAGTGCCCCGACATCCCCCTCAGCTCCCCATCCCCTCCCCCACCCGCTCCCTAGTGCCCCGACATCCCCCTCAGCTCCCATCGCCTCCCCCACCCGCTCCCTAGTGCCCCGACATCCCCCTCAGCCCCCATCGCCTCCCCCACCCGCTCCCTAGTGCCCCGACATCCCCCTCAGCCCCCATCCCCTCCCCCACCCGCTCCCTAGTGCCCCGACATCCCCCTCAGCCCCCATCCCCTCCCCCACCCGCTCCCTAGTGCCCCGACATCCCCCTCAGCCCCCCCTCCCCCACCCGCTCCCTAGTGCCCCGACATCCCCCTCAGCTCCCCCTCCCCCACCCGCTCCCTAGTGCCCCGACATCCCCCTCAGCCCCCATCCCCTCCCCCACCCGCTCCCTAGTGCCCCGACATCCCCCTCAGCCCCCATCCCCTCCCCGCCCGCTCCCTAGTGCCCCGACATCCCCCTCAGCCCCCGTCCCCTCCCCCACCCGCTCCCTAGTGCCCCGACATCCCCCTCAGCCCCCGTCCCCTCCCCACCCGCTCCCTAGTGCCCCGACATCCCCCTCAGCTCCCGTCCCCTCCCCACCCGCTCCCTAGTGCCCCGACATCCCCCTCAGCTCCCCCCTCCCCCACCCGCTCCCTAGTGCCCCGACATCCCCCTCAGCTCCCCCCCCACCCGCTCCCTAGTGCCCCGACATCCCCCTCAGCCCCCATCCCCTCCCCCACCCGCTCCCTAGTGCCCCGACATCCCCCTCAGCCCCCATCCCCTCCCCGCCCGCTCCCTAGTGCCCCGACATCCCCCTCAGCCCCCGTCCCCTCCCCCACCCGCTCCCTAGTGCCCCGACATCCCCCTCAGCCCCCGTCCCCTCCCCACCCGCTCCCTAGTGCCCCGACATCCCCCTCAGCTCCCGTCCCCCTCCCCACCCGCTCCCTAGTGCCCCGACATCCCCCTCAGCTCCCCCCTCCCCCACCCGCTCCCTAGTGCCCCGACATCCCCCTCAGCTCCACCCCCACCCGCTCCCTAGTGCCCCGACATCCCCCTCAGCCCCCATCCCCTCCCCCACCCGCTCCCTAGTGCCCCGACATCCCCCTCAGCTCCCATCTCCTCCCCCACCCGCTCCCTAGTGCCCCGACATCCCCCTCAGCTCCCATCCCCTCCCCCACCCGCTACCTAGTGCCCCGACATCTCCCTCAGCTCCCCCTCCCCTCCCCCTCCCGCTCCCTAGTGCCCCGACATCCCCCTCAGCCCCCATCCCCTCCCCCACCCGCTCCCTAGTGCCCCGACATCCCCCTCAGCCCCCATCCCCTCCCCACCCGCTCCCTAGTGCCCCGACATCCCCCTCAGCCCCCATCCCCTCCCCACCCGCTCCCTAGTGCCCCGACATCCCCCTCAGCCCCCGTCCCTTCCCCCACCCGCTCCCTAGTGCCCCGACATCCCCCTCATCCCCCGTCCCCTCCCCACCCGCTACCTAGTGCCCCGACATCCCCCTCAGCTCCCATCCCCTCCCCACCCGCTCCCTAGTGCCCCGACATCCCCCTCAGCTCCCCCCTCCGCCACCCGCTCCCTAGTGCCCCGACATCCCCCTCAGCTCCCCCCCTCCCCCACCCGCTCCCTAGTGCCCCGACATCCCCCTCCGCCCCCATCCCCTCCCCACCCGCTCCCTAGTGCCCCTACATCCCCCTCAGCCCCCATCCCCTCCCCCACCCGCTCCCTAGTGCCCCGACATCCCCCTCAGCCCCCATCCCCTCCCCCACCCGCTCCCTAGTGCCCCGACATCCCCCTCAGCTCCCCCCCCTCCCCCACCCGCTCCCCAGTGCCCCGACATCCCCCTCAGCTCCCATCCCCTCCCCCACCCGCTCCCTAGTGCCCCGACATCCCCCTCAGCCCCCCCTCCCCCACCCGCTCCCTAGTGCCCCGACATCCCCCTCTGCCCCATCCCCTCCCCCACCCGCTCCCTAGTTCCCCGACATCCCCCTCAGCCCCCCCCACCCGCTCCCTAGTGCCCCGACATCCCCCTCAGCTCCCCCCCTCCCCACCCGCTACCTAGTTCCCCGACATCCCCCTCAGCCCCCCATCCCCTCCCCCACCTGCTCCCTAGTGCCCCGACATCCCCCTCAGCTCCCCCCTCCCCTCCCCCTCCCGCTCCCTAGTGCCCCGACATCCCCCTCAGCTCCCCCCCTCCCCCACCCGCTCCCTAGTGCCCCGACATCCCCCTCAGCTCCCCCTCCCCCACCCGCTCCCTAGTGCCCCGACATCCCCCTCAGCCCCCATCCCCTCCCCCACCCGCTCCCTAGTGCCCCGACATCCCCCTCAGCCCCCACCCCTCAGCCCCCACCCCTCCCCCACCCGCTCCCTAGTGCCCCGACATCCCCCTCAGCTCCCATCCCCTCCCCACCCGCTACCTAGTGCCCCGACATCCCCCTCAGCTCCCCCCCTCCGCCCACCCGCTCCCTAGTGCCCCGACATCCCCCTCAGCTCCCATCTCCTCCCCCACCCGCTCCCTAGTGCCCCGACATCCCCCTCAGCTCCCCATCCCCTCCCCCACCCGCTCCCTAGTGCCCCGACATCCCCCTCAGCTCCCATCGCCTCCCCCACCCGCTCCCTAGTGCCCCGACATCCCCCTCAGCCCCCATCGCCTCCCCCACCCGCTCCCTAGTGCCCCGACATCCCCCTCAGCCCCATCCCCTCCCCCACCCGCTCCCTAGTGCCCCGACATCCCCCTCAGCCCCCATCCCTCCCCCACCCGCTCCCTAGTGCCCCGACATCCCCCTCAGCCCCCCCTCCCCCACCCGCTCCCTAGTGCCCCGACATCCCCCTCAGCTCCCCCTCCCCCACCCGCTCCCTAGTGCCCCGACATCCCCCTCAGCCCCCATCCCCTCCCCCACCCGCTCCCTAGTGCCCCGACATCCCCCTCAGCCCCCATCCCCTCCCCGCCCGCTCCCTAGTGCCCCGACATCCCCCTCAGCCCCCGTCCCCTCCCCCACCCGCTCCCTAGTGCCCCGACATCCCCCTCAGCCCCCCCTCCCTCCCCCTCCCGCTCCCTAGTGCCCCGACATCCCCCTCAGCCCCCATCCCCTCCCCCACCCGCTTCCTAGTGCCCCGACATCCCATCAGCTCCCATCTCCTCCCCCACCCGCTCCCTAGTGCCCCGACATCCCCCTCAGCTCCCGTCCCCTCCCCACCCGCTCCCTAGTGCCCCGACATCCGCCTCAGCTCCCCCCTCCCCCACCCGCTCCCTAGTGCCCCGACATCCCCCTCAGCTCCCCCCCCACCCGCTCCCTAGTGCCCCGACATCCCCCTCAGCCCCCATCCCCTCCCCCACCCGCTCCCTAGTGCCCCGACATCCCCCTCAGCCCCCATCCCCTCCCCGCCCGCTCCCTAGTGCCCCGACATCCCCCTCAGCCCCCGTCCCCTCCCCCACCCGCTCCCTAGTGCCCCGACATCCCCCTCAGCCCCCGTCCCCTCCCCACCCGCTCCCTAGTGCCCCGACATCCCCTCAGCTCCCGTCCCTCCCCACCCGCTCCCTAGTGCCCCGACATCCCCCTCAGCTCCCCCCTCCCCCACCCGCTCCCTAGTGCCCCGACATCCCCCTCAGCTCCCCCCTGTCACGGAGTATTGGGGAACTCAGGGCCCTGCACCCCCGGCTTCCTGCGATTCACCATGACTCTCAGCCAGCCAGTAAAGCAGAAGGTTTATTTGGATGACAGGAATACAGTCCAAGACAGGTCTTGCAGGCACAGACAACAGGGCCCCCCTCAGTTAGGTCCAGCTTGGGGTCCCAGGGCATGCCAGCCCACCCCCTTGGGGGGTCAGAGCCATCTCTGCCTCCCAGCCATCTCTCCAGCCTCCTTCCAGCCTGCTTCCAGCACTCTCCCTTCAGCGACCCCTCCACAGCCTTTGTTCAGTTTCCCGGGCCCCGGAGTCATCTGACCTCCAACCCCCTCCTGGGTTCTCATGTTACAAGCTCAGGTATGTTCCCTTGGGCCGGCTCCCATCCCCCGATGCAGACCATCCTAGTCACACTCCCCTGTCAGCATTCACACACCCCAGCAAGAACAGTCCCAGTTCGTCACATCTCTCCCCCCTTCGAGACCGAACTGAGCAGGGTCACTTTAGCCAGTGACCCGGGGAAGTTCGAACCTACCCCCGTTCCCATGGATGCCCCCGCATCCCTCCAGTTCCTTGGTGGGAATTACACCAGGCCCCTTCCGTTCCACGCCCCCCCTTAGGTCGGGGGTGCTTGATGGCACTCGCAGTTCGCATGTGGGAAGGTTTATGCGGCCTGTGCCCTTTTCCCACCCCCATACCTCTGGGGTTCCAACTGGGCTGTGGTCTTCTCCCAGCGCTCCAGTCTGGAGGTCTGTGCTTTGGGCTCTCTTGGTTTAGAGCCGCCCTTTTAACCTTGGCCACCCTCTGGAAAGGATCCTTTATGCTGGGCAAGGGTCCTAAAGCTCTTTTCCCCTTGTCCCAGGCCTTCCTCCCCCTCTGACAGAGGTCACAGGATCCGCAGTACTGTCGGACAGTAACAAAGACCCCAGGCCAGTAAAAGCTCCGTAGCAGCCTCTGCTGGGTACGCCAGGTTCCCTGGTGCCCTGAGAGGGGAATATCATGGGCCCGGCACAGCAGCTGGCGGCGATACTTCTGGGGTACCACCAGCTGCCTCCTGATCCCCCCTGACTCCATTTTCCCTGGGGGAGCCCATTCTCGGTACAGGAACCCCTTCTCCCACAGGAACCTTTTCCGGCCACCTCGTTCCATGGTCTGTACCGCATTGAGGTCGGCCAGGTCCCTTATCTTCCGCAAGGAGGGGTCTCTCTGTAACTCGGCCTGGAACTCAGCAGCTGGGACAGGGATGGCCACCTGCTCTTTCTCGCCCGCTGGGTCCGAAGCTGCAGCCTCCCTGAGCCGCGTCCCTGGGCGTTCCCTCCCCACCAGGTTAGGGTCCTGCGCCTCAGGCAAGGCACCCCCCCCAAGGCCAGGGCGCAGGGCCCCTCGCCGGCTCTGACTGCGGGTCACAACCAGTGCCTTTTGGGGGTTGCTTGGCCAGTTCTCCAGGTCCCCCCCCATCAATACCTCAGTGGGCAGATACGGGTGTACCCCCACATCCTTGGGGCCCTCCTTGGCCCCCCACTTCAGGTGTACCCTTGCCATGGGCACTTTGACTGGTGTTCCGCCCACCCCCGTCAGGGTCAGGTAGGAGTTGGGCACCACCTGATCTGGGGCCACCACCTCGGGCCGGGCCAGCGTCACCTCTGCGCCCGTATCCCAGTATCCATTGACCTTCCTCCCATCCACCTCCAGGGGAACAAGGTACTCTCTCCGGAGGGACAGCCCCGCGCCCACCGTATAAACCAAAAAACCCTGAGTCTGGGGCATCCAGCCCCCTAGAGGAGCTGGCCTGGGGCCCTTCTCTCTCTTGAGCAGTTGATAAGCTGCCAGCCCCTCTTGCGTGAGAAGCCTGCCCCTCGTCCGTCTGGGCCTCTACCAAGTTAACCCTATGCGGGTTCGGTCTGCTCAGTCTGTCCTTGAGCTTGGGGCACTGGGCCCGAACGTGGCCTCTTCGGCCGCAGTAATAGCAGCTCATGTCCTGTGGGTCCCTCGAGCCGGTCGGTTGTCCCTGATGCTGGCATTTCCCGGGGGAGGGGATTCCCAATATTCCCCCTTTGGGAGGTCCCAGGGTGACTCTCTCTCTGCATCGCGGCGGGCCTGTTCCTTTGGGGCTCCTCCCTGCCACCCCCTGACCGGCTCTTTACAAACTCATCAGCCAGCTGCCCGGCGTGTCGCGGGTTCTCTGGCTTTCTGTCCACCAACCACAGCCTCAGGTCGGATGGCACCGCTCATACAGTTGCTCCAGTACCAGCAGTTTAATCAGGTCCTCCTTCGTCTGGGCCCCACCAGCCCACTTGCTGGCGTATCTTTCCATGCGGACGGCTAGTTGCAGATATGAGATCTCAGGGGTTTTATCTTGACTCCGGAACCTTCCCCGGTACATCTCAGGAGTCAGCCCAAACTCACGTAGCAGGGCCTTTTTGAATAGTTCGTAGTCCCCTTTCTCTGCCTCTCCCAGTTGG
The DNA here is from genome assembly GCF_011386835.1 of Chrysemys picta bellii. NCBI lineage: Eukaryota > Metazoa > Chordata > Testudines > Emydidae > Chrysemys > Chrysemys picta. The sequence goes on from NW_027054082.1 coordinate 7,046, forward strand.
CGGTACAATGCCACGGATTTGGGGTCCAGTAAGGGGGTAAGGACCCGGAGTCTGTCCGCGGGATCCACCCGGTGCAGCTCGCAGGCCGTCTCAAAGGCCTCCAGGAAGTCATCCATGTCCTCCCCCTCCTTGTATGGGGCCATGATGCACTTATCAAAGCTCCGTGCAGTCCTGGGTCCCCCCTCACTCACCGCAGCCGGGGGTTCGCTGCCCCTCAGTCTCGCCAGTTCCAGTTCATGCTGTCTTTGTCTCTCATTCTCCTCCCGTTCACGCTGATCCTGTCTCTCTTTTCTCCACTCCCGTTCACGCTGATGCTGTCTCTCTTTCTCCTCCCGTTCATGCTGACGCTGTCTCTCTTCATGCTGTCTCTGTTGTTCACGATCCTCCAGCTCCCTCAGTTTTAGCTCTTTCTCCCATTCCAGCCAATTCCGCTCCCCGGATGCCGAACGTCGCCGGGAGGCTCCTCTGCTGGCCGGCGGGCTTCGCCGGGGGGACCCCCTGCTGGCCGGGGGGATCACGGCGCCTTCGGTATTTACTGGGCTCCTCCCCACCCTTCCCCTAGGCATAGGAAGGAGGGGTCTCGGAAGCCCTCAAGCAGCTGGCTGACCACTCCCAGCTGGGACAGACACTGGTGCCTGCGCTGCATTTGCCAGGCTGCTTCCCTGAGACACAGGGATCAGTTCATTCGCGCGATCTTCCGCCTCCAGCTGGGCGATGAGCTGTTCTTTGGTGAGCCTCCCAATGCGCAGCCGCCTCTGCTTGCACAGCTCCACCAGGTCGCTCTTAAGCCGCTTGGCATACATCTTCCTGCTGGCCACTCACCGGCCTGTGTGCTCACAGCTCCCCACAGTTCCCAGGGGGACCCCTAGTGTGCCAGCCCTTCTCGAGGTCACCACCTCTCTGCCAGGGTCGAGCTGCAGACTCCTCCGCCCCTGGGACCACTCGCTGCGATCCCACGGGGGACCCTGTTACTGCAAAAGTCCTTCTCGCTGGTCACACACTCCCAGGGGTAATAACCGTCTCTCTCCCACTCTTCAGCAGGCCTGGTCCCCGTCAATCCCCCTTCGTTTTACTGCTCCCCAGTCACTTACTGCAGGAAGCGCCGTCCACGGGATGCAGTAGATCCCACCGCTGCCACCAGTTGTCACGGAGTATTGGGGAACTCAGGGCCCTGCACCCCCGGCTTCCTGCGATTCACCATGACTCTCAGCCAGCCAGTAAAGCAGAAGGTTTATTTGGATGACAGGAATACAGTCCAAGACAGGTCTTGCAGGCACAGACAACAGGGCCCCCCTCAGTTAGGTCCAGCTTGGGGTCCCAGGGCATGCCAGCCCACCCCCTTGGGGGGTCAGAGCCATCTCTGCCTCCCAGCCATCTCTCCAGCCTCCTTCCAGCCTGCTTCCAGCACTCTCCCTTCAGCGACCCCTCCCACAGCCTTTGTTCAGTTTCCCGGGCCCCGGAGTCATCTGACCTCCAACCCCCTCCTGGGTTCTCATGTTACAAGCTCAGGTATGTTCCCTTGGGCCGGCTCCCATCCCCCGATGCAGACCATCCTAGTCACACTCCCCTGTCAGCATTCACACACCCCAGCAAGAACAGGTCCCAGTTCGTCACATCCCCCCACCCGCTCCCTAGTGCCCCGACATCCCCCTCAGCCCCCATCCCCTCCCCCACCCGCTCCCTAGTGCCCCGACATCCCCCTCAGCTCCCATCTCCTCCCCCACCCGCTCCCTAGTGCCCCGACATCCCCCTCAGCTCCCATCCCCTCCCCCACCCGCTACCTAGTGCCCCGACATCTCCCTCAGCTCCCCCTCCCCTCCCCCTCCCGCTCCCTAGTGCCCCGACATCCCCCTCAGCCCCCATCCCCTCCCCCACCCGCTCCCTAGTGCCCCGACATCCCCCTCAGCCCCCATCCCCTCCCCACCCGCTCCCTAGTGCCCCGACATCCCCCTCAGCTCCCCCTCCCCTCCCCCTCCCGCTCCTAGTGCCCCGACATCCCCCTCAGCCCCCATCCCCTCCCCCACCCGCTCCCTAGTGCCCCGACATCCCCCTCAGCCCCCATCCCCTCCCCCACCCGCTCCCTAGTGCCCCGACATCCCCCTCAGCTCCCCCCCTCCCCCACCCGCTCCCTAGTGCCCCGACATCCCCCTCAGCCCCCATCCCCTCCCCCACCCGCTCCCTAGTGCCCCGACATCCCCCTCAGCCCCCATCCCCTCCCCACCCGCTCCCTAGTGCCCCGACATCCCCCTCAGCCCCGTCCCTTCCCCCACCCGCTCCCTAGTGCCCCGACATCCCCCTCATCCCCCGTCCCCTCCCCACCCGCTACCTAGTGCCCCGACATCCCCCTCAGCTCCCATCCCCTCCCCACCCGCTCCCTAGTGCCCCGACATCCCCCTCAGCTCCCCCTCCGCCACCCGCTCCCTAGTGCCCCCGACATCCCCCTCAGCTCCCCCCCTCCCCCACCCGCTCCCTAGTGCCCCGACATCCCCCTCCGCCCCCATCCCCTCCCCACCCGCTCCCTAGTGCCCCTACATCCCCCTCAGCCCCCATCCCCTCCCCCACCCGCTCCCTAGTGCCCCGACATCCCCCTCAGCTCCCATCTCCTCCCCCACCCGCTCCCTAGTGCCCCGACATCCCCCTCAGCTCCCATCTCCTCCCCACCCGCTCCCTAGTGCCCCGACATCCCCCTCAGCCCCCATCCCCTCCCCCACCCGCTCCCTAGTGCCCCGACATCCCCCTCAGCCCCCATCCCCTCCCCCACCCGCTCCCTAGTGCCCCGACATCCCCCTCAGCTCCCATCTCCTCCCCCACCCGCTCCCTAGTGCCCCAACATCCCCCTGAGCCCCCGCATTCCCTTCCCACCTGTTCCCTAGAGCCCCAACATCCCCCTGAGCCCCCATCCCCTCCCCCACCCGCTCCCTAGTGCCCCGACATCCCCCTCAGCTCCCCCCCTCCCCACCCGCTACCTAGTGCCCCGACATCCCCCTCAGCCCCCATCCCCTCCCCCACCTGCTCCCTAGTGCCCCGACATCCCCCTCAGCTCCCCCCTCCCCTCCCCCTCCCGCTCCCTAGTGCCCCGACATCCCCCTCAGCCCCCCCACCCGCTCCCTAGTGCCCCGACATCCCCCTCAGCTCCCCCCCTTCCCCACCCGCTCCCTAGTGCCCCGACATCCCCCTCAGCTCCCCCCTCCCCCACCCGCTCCCTAGTGCCCCGACATCCCCCTCAGCCCCCATCCCCTCCCCACCCGCTCCTAGTGCCCCGACATCCCCCTCAGCCCCCATCCCCTCCCCACCCGCTCCCTAGTGCCCCGACATCCCCCTCAGCCCCACCCCTCCCCCACCCGCTCCCTAGTGCCCCGACATCCCCCTCAGCTCCCATCCCCTCCCCACCCGCTACCTAGTGCCCCGACATCCCCCTCAGCTCCCCCCCTCCCCCACCCGCTCCCTAGTGCCCCCGACATCCCCCTCAGCCCCATCCCCTCCCCCACCCGCTCCCTAGTGCCCCGACATCCCCCTCAGTTCCCATCTCCTCCCCCACCCGCTACCTAGTGCCCCGACATCCCCCTCAGCTCCCCCCCATCCCCTCCCCCACCCGCTACCTAGTGCCCCGACATCCTCCTCAGCCCCCCATCCCCTCCCCCACCCGCTCCCTAGTGCCCCGACATCCCCATCAGCCCCCCCACCCGCTCCGTAGTGCCCCGACATCCCCCTCAGCTCCCCCCCTCCCCACCCGCTACCTAGTGCCCCGACATCCCCCTCAGCCCCCCATCCCCTCCCCACCCGCTCCCTAGTGCCCCGACATCCCCCTCAGCCCTCCCACCTGCTCCCTAGTGCCCCGACATCCCCCTCAGCTCCCCCCCTCCCCACTCGCTACCTAGTGCCCCGACATCCCCCTCAGCCCCCATCCCCTCCCCCCACCCGCTCCCTAGCGCCCCGACATCCCCCTCAGCCCCATCCCCTCCCCCACCCGCTCCCTAGTGCCCCGACATCCCCCTCAGCTCCCCCTCCCCTCCCCCACCCGCTCCCTAGTGCCCCGACATCCCCCTCAGCCCCATCCCCTCCCCCACCCCCTCCCTAGTGCCCCGACATCCCCCTCAGCCCCCATCCCCTCCCCCACCTGCTCCCTAGTGCCCCGACATCCCCCTCAGCTCCCCCCCTCCCCCACCCGCTCCCTTGTGCCCCGATATCTCCCTCAGCTCCCCCCCCCGCCACCCGCTCCCTAGTGCCCCGACATCCCCCTCAGCCCCCATCCCCTCCCCCACCCGCTCCCTAGTGCCCCGACATCCCCCTCAGCTCCCCCCCCCACCCGCTCCCTGCTCCGTAGTGCCCGGACATCTCCCTCAGCCCCCCAACTTACCCCACCCCCTCTCCCTCCGCCCCCCCATCCACCCCATGCCCCCAGCCCCGCCCTGTGCCCCATCCACCCCCTGCCCCCCCACCCGCTCACTAGAGCTGTGACATCCCCCTCACCCCCCAACCTGCCCCGTCCGCCCCTGCCCCCAGCCCCCCATCCACCCCCTGCGCCCATGGGGACCCCTCAACCCCTGCATTCCCTCCCCACCTGTTCCCTGGAGCCGCAACGTCCCCCTGAGCCCCCATCCCCTCACCCACCTGCTCCCTAGAGCCCTGACATCCTCCTCAGCCCTCCAACCTGCCCCGTCCCCCATGCGCCCCATCCACCCCCTTGTCCCCTCCCCCACCCGCTCCCTGCTCCCTAGAGCCGTGACATCCCCCTCAGCCCCCAACCTGCCCCGTCCCCCCCAGCCCCCAACCACCCACTGCGCTCAGGCCCGCCCTGTGCCCCTGGGGACCCCTCAGCGCCCCCATCCCCTCCCCCACCCGCTCCCTGTTCTGTAGGGCCCTGACATTCTCTTCAGCTCCCCAACCTGCCCCGTCCCTGGGCCTCCCCAGCCCCCCCTCCACCCCCAGCCCTGCCCTGCGCCCATGGGGACCCCTCAGTCCTGCTCCCCAAACTCCCCCTAGTTCACCCTCAGCCCCCCGTCATCCCCCAGTGCTCCCCTCCCCCACCTTGTCCTCTCTCCTTGGCCTTTCCCTTTGCCCTGCCGATGTGCTGCCTCCCCCAGCGTCTTCCTCCCACCCCGCCCCAATCGACTCCAGCCCATTTCTCCAGTGCTGGGCCCCACGTCCCTGTCACCCCATTGCCTTCTCCATCCCCAGTGTGCGAGTCCCTTATCTCCACTCTCTGCTACCCCCCAACCTGACGGATTCCCCTTTTCAGCCCCCGTGGGGCCCTCCAACCTGCCCCACCCGTCCTCTCTGGGCTCTCTAAATCCCCCAGTCCCACAGTGCACTTGGTAACCCTACTCTCCTATACCCCTAATCCCCCTAGGCCCTTACCTTGGGTCCTCCTGAACACCCCAACCCCACTGTCCCGCCCCCACATATATCCCAGTCCTTCATTCACACACTGAGCCAGTCCCTCAGGGCCCCCACTGCCCACCAAACTTCTCCATCCATGAGGCCCGGGAAGGGGGGGCAAGCTCCCAATTTGGCTGGGCTTGGTGTGTATGTGTGTGCTGGGCTCACAAAGGCGTTTTGCTCCTTTGGGGTGGGGTGTGGTTTTTGGCACAAGGTGACATGGTTTAGTAGCCCTGTGGATGCCATGTGGTGTCTGGAATGGGGCATGTGTGTTCCCATGATGCCCCTTCCCCTCTGCCTGCAGAGCTGAGGACAGACAGGTCTGAGGAGCAGAGCAGGAGTTCTGGGAAGGAGAAGAGCAATATGAAGATGGAGTCTAAGATGACATCAGGTGACTTCTGTGGAGGGAGACATGCTGAACAGTGCCAAGGACTGGGGAGACAACCAGGTGTGAGCCCAGGGCGCAGAGAGAGCTGGGGGAGGGTCTCTGTGTCTGTAACACTTCCCAGTCCTCTCTCACAGATGGAGTCCAAGAGGGATAGGAAGGAGAGGACGAAAGCCCCAGTACTAAAGAAAAATAAGGTGCATCCTAGCTGGGCCTGGGGCTCTGTGGGGTTAAGACTAGTGGAAGGGACAAGAGTCTCCTGTGCCGAGTGATTATGTTGGGTGCAGGTGCAGTGGGGTGCTTTCTAATTGTAGCTCTGACAACATCATGGGAAGGGGGTTCAGGGTAGAGCCCTGGGGTGTGGGAGATGCGAGAAGGAGAGCCTGGCCATCACGGCAGATTGTGATGATAACTTTTGTTTTTCCTTCTTGTGTTGTGTTTGGCACCAAGGGAAAAGAAGTGTGTGGTGGGGGTGGGGGACAGAGTCCGTCTCGGTGGTGAGATGGAAAGCGAGCGAGAGCGCAAGCGTTGTTGATGCCAGGCAAGACCTGTCCAGCTGGGAGCGGAGCAGCTGTCACTGTCTGTGAGATCAGTGTCTGGTTTGGTGAGGGCTCTGGTCACAGCCCCCCTGGCTCCAGGCAGGGACTTCCTGTTAGCTGGGTGTGGGTTTGTTTAAAAAAAGAACAAAAAAACAAGAAAAAGGGTTTCCTGACTAGCTGTGGATTCAAGGGAGTTGATGTTGCCACTTGCGGGGGCTGTTCATCTCTCTGGCCAGCAGTGGTGTTTGCTCCCTAGCAGTAGTTGGGTTCATGAGGGTGACTCCTTGTTCTGAGTTTTGTTCCTTCCTCCTAGGTTTCTCTCTCTCTCTCTTCTCTGTGTTGGCCAACTGACACTCCAACACTCTCTCTCTCCTTTCATGAGCACCTGTCATGTTCAGTTGCCTGCATCCTCTTCCTCTGCGCCTCCCCTCCCCCCCCCCGTCTCCTATGGACTAATCTGGGTCTATCTGCCTATCAGGGTTGGAAGAGCCCTCAGGAGGTATCTAGTTCAACTCCCTGCCTAAATCAGGACCAATCCCCAACTAAATCATCCCAGCCAGGGCTTTGTCAACCCTGACCTTAAAAACCTCTAAGGAAGGAGATTGCACCATCTCCCTAGGTAACCCATTCCAGTGCTTCACCACCCTCCTAATGAAAAAGTTTTTCCTAATATCCAACCTAAACCTTCCCCACTGCAACTTGAGACCATTGCTCCTTGTTCTGTCATCTGCTACCACTGAGAACAGTCTAGATCCATCCTCTTTGCAACCCCCTTTCAGGTAGTTGAAAGCAGCTATCAAATCCCCCCTCATTCTTCTCTTCTGCAGACTAAACAATCCCAGTTCCCTCAGCCTCTCCTCATAAGTCATGTGCTCCAGCCCCCTATTCATTTTTGTTGCTCTCCACTGGATTCTTTCCAATTTTTCCACATCCTTCTTGTAGTGTGGGGCCCAAAACTGGACACAGTACTCCAGATGAGGCCTCACCAATGTCGAATAGAGGGGAATGATCATGTCCCTCTATCTGCTGGCAATGCCCCTACTTATACAGCCCAAAATGCCGTTAGCCTTCTTGGCAACAAGAGCACACTGCTGACTCATATCCAGCTTCTAGTCCACTGTAACCCCTAGGTCCTTTTCTGCAGAACTCCTGCCTAGCCATTCGGTCCCTAGTCTGTAGCGTTGCATGGGATTCTTCTGTCCTAAGTGCAGGACTCTGCACTTGTCCTTGTTGAACCTCATCAGATTTCTTTTGGCCTAATCCTCTAACTTGTCTAGGTCCCTCTGTATCCTATCCCTACCCTCCAGCGTATCTACCACTCCTCCCAGTTTAGTGTCATCCGCAAACTTGCTGAGGGTGCAGCCCACGCCATCCTCCAGATCATGAATGAAGACATTGAAGAAAACCGGCCCCAGGACCGTCGCTTGAGGCATGGTCTCTGCCATACTGGGAAGGATGCGTACTGCCTGCCAGGCTAAGGGGGTTGCTCTTCCCACTCCTATCTTTCTAGAGAGCCTTCCTAGCTGTAATTGGGTCACAGCGTGAGTGGCCAGTCATGTCTTTGGGGCTGTGGGATCTGAGACTGAGAGGGGTGGGCTCACGCTCATGGCTTTGGGCACAGGAGAAGTGGGGCTGGGATTAGAGATGCCTAGAACCCCCCTTATCACCTCCTAGCTCCATTACTGCATCACCCAAAAGCCTTGCTCAGGGTCCACGCCCAGTACCGGGTTTCCGATGGTGCCCTGGCCCTAGGGTGACCAGACGTCCCGATTTTATCGGGACTGTCCCGATATTTCCTTGTTTGTCCCTGGACAAACAAGGAAATGCGCCGGAGCCTGGAGCCCGGAAGTGCTCGCGCCCCCCCCCCCCCACGCCCCGACTCCACCCCCTCCTCCCCCGATTGGCTCCCTCCCCGAATCCCCGCCTCTTCCCCAGGCTCACCATTCCTCCCCCCTACGCAAGCGCTGGAGGGAGGCCCGGGAGACTCAGGGGAAGCGCGGGACCAGGGTGAGTAAGAGTCCGGCCTGGCCCCGAACAGGCAGGACTCAGTCGGGTGGTAGGGAGAGGAGGGGGGCGGCCCGCGGGGCCAAGCGGCGGCTGTTGTTCTCCCCCCCCGGGCAGCGGGACACAGGAGCAGCCGCTGCTGCAGCTCCTACTGCCGCGGGGGAGGAAGCGGCCATGGCGCTCGACGGCTGCGGCGCCCCCGAACCCCCCGAGCCGGGGCCTGCTGCGGGGACCCAGCAGCGCACACGCTGGGCCCAGCCCCTGGCCAGTCGCGTCTGGGCTGCTGCCCAGCTGGTGCTATCCCGCGGAGGCATCGGCAGCCCAGCCCCGTTCGTTCCCCTGCGGGACCCGAGCGGGACGGGGGGGCTGGGGCCTGCTGCCCCCGCTCCGGGGCCGCCGCGGGATAGCACCAGCTGGGCAGCAGCCCAGACGCGACTGGCCAGGGGCTGGGCGCAGCGTGCGCGCTGCTGGGTTCCCGCAGCAGGCCCGGGCTCGGGGGCTTCGGGGGCGCCAGAGCCGCAGCCGCCAAGTGCCATGGCTGCTTCCTCCCCCGCGGCAGTGGGAGCTGCAGCAGCGGCTGCTCCCGAGTCCCGCTGCCCGGGGGTGAGAACAGCCGCCGCCTGGCCCCGCGGGCCGCCCCCCTCCTCTCCCTACCACCCGACTGAGTCCTGCCTGCTCGGGACCAGGCCGGACTCTTACCCTGGCCCCGCGCTTCCCCTGAGTCTCCCGGGCCTCCCTCCAGCACTTGCGGAGGAAGGGTTGTTTGTTTGTTTGTTTGTTTTTTGCCCCCCCCCCCCACGTCCCGATATTTGACTTGGGTGATCTGGTCACCCTACCTGGCCCTGCCCTCTCCACTTGTGATGCACCCTGAGGCCCCCCTGCCCACTGGCTCCTCCCCCCCCCCCGCTCGCTCCTCTCAGCTGGCCAGGCCCAGGGCTTCTCTCCGCCCCCTGCCCCCTCCTCCCCCCCCACTGCCACTGCTCGCTCCTGTCCGCCGCGGGTGGTGAACGCTATAAGGGTGAGGCTCTCTTCTCAGGCACTAGCTCTCCTAGTTCAGGACATGGGGCTCCTTCCTCTGCCCAGTCTCTCCGAACGACTTGTGTCTTGTGGACATGAGCCTGCTCCTGTCGCCAGGTGGCTGACAAAGGAGTCTCCTGCCTGGGGAGGCTCTGGCATTGTGATGCAGGCACAGTGCAGCAGGCAGTTAACACTAGGGCAGTAGTTCTTCCTTCCCAGAAACAGGAAGTACGTGCTTGCAAAAGGGGACAGCCCCCCCAGTGCAGCGCAAGGTCAGTGTATCTCAGCAGGGAGCAGCAGGAACTCCTAACCCTACATGGGCTGGGATTGATACCTGGCTGGCCTGGGCCCCTAGAGGTGTGAGAGCCACGTGAAGATTTGTTTGTGGCTTTTCCCCTTCAGGGGGCCTAAGGAGCTCTTTCTCCCAGAGCTGCATGGGAGGAAGTGAAGGCTCAGCCCTGAGCTGGAGGCTGGCAGCGATATTCTGTTCAGGGCTGGGTGGGAGAAGCAGGGCCGGCTTTAGGCCGATTCAGCCGATTCGGCTGAATTGGGCCCCGCGCCAAGAGGGCCCCGCGCCGCAGCTCTCCACCCCGCCCCCAGCTCACTTCCCCCTCCTCCCCTCCCCTGAACG